>NW_026045319.1:0-170082 GCF_943734845.2 Anopheles funestus
TAGCCAAGACACATTAGCCAAGACACATTAGCCAAGACACCTTAGCCAAGACACCTTAGCCAAGACACCTTAGCCAAGACACATTAGCCAAGACACCTCAGCCAAGACACCTTAGCCAAGACACATAAGCCAAGACACCTTAGCCAAGACACCTTAGCCAAGACACCTTAGACAAGACACCTTAGCCAAGACACATTAGCCAAGACACCTTAGCCAAGACACCTAAGCCAATACACCTTAGCCAAGACACCTTAGCCAAGACACCTTAGCCAAGACACATTAGCCAAGGCACCTTAGCCAAGACACCTTAGCCAAGACACCTTAGCCAAGACACCTTAGCCAAGACACCTTAGCCAAGACACATTAGCCAAGACACCTTAGCCAAGACACATTAGCCAAGACACATTAGCCAAGACACCTTAGCCAAGACACCTTAGCCAAGACACCTTAGAAAAGACACATTAGCCAAGACACCTTGCCAAGACACCTTAGCCAAGACACCTTAGCCAAGACACATTAGCCAAGACACCTTAGCCAAGACACCTTAGCCAAGACACCTTAGCCAAGACACCTTAGCCAAGACACCTTAGCCAAGACACCTTAGCCAAGACACATTAGCCAAGACACCTTAGCCAAGACACCTTAGCCAAGACACATTAGCCAAGACACATTAGCCACGACACCTTAGCCAAGACACCTTAGCCAAGACACCTTAGCCAAGACACCTTAGCCAAGACACCTTAGCCAAGACACCTTAGCCAAGACACATTAGCCAAGACACCTTAGCCAAGACACCTTAGCCAAGACACATTAGCCAAGACACCTCAGCCAAGACACCTCAGCCAAGACACCTTAGCCAAGACACCTTAGCCAAGACACCTTAGCCAAGACACCTTAGCCAAGACACATTAGCCAAGACACCTTAGCCAAGACACCTTAGCCAAGACACATTAGCCAAGACACCTTAGCCAAGACACCTTAGCCAAGACACATTAGCCAAGACACATTAGCCAAGACACCTTAGCCAAGACACCTTAGCCAAGACACCTTAGCCAAGACACCTTAGCCAAGACACATTAGCCAAGACACCTTAGCCAAGACACCTTAGCCAAGACACCTTAGCCAAGACACATTAGCCAAGACACATTAGCCAAGACACCTTAGCCAAGACACATTAGCCAAGACACCTTAGCCAAGACACCTTAGCCAAGACACATTAGCTAAGACACCTTAGCCAAGACACATTAGCTAAGACACCTTAGCCAAGACACATTAGCCAAGACACCTTAGCCAAGACACCTTAGCCAAGACACCTTAGCCAAGACACCTTAGCCAAGACACCTTAGCCAAGACACATTAGCCAAGACACCTTAGCCAAGACACATTAGCCAAGACACCTTAGCCAAGACACCTTAGCCAAGACACCTTAGAAAAAGACACATTAGCCAAGACACCTTTGAAAAAGACACATTAGCCAAGACACCTTAGCCAAGACACCTTAGCCAAGACACATTAGCTAAGACACCTTAGCCAAGACACCTTAGCCAAGACACCTTAGCCAAGACACCTTAGCCAAGACACCTTAGCCAAGACACCTTAGCCAAGACACTCTAGCCAAGACACATTAGCCAAGACACCTTAGCCAAGACACCTTAGCCAAGACACCTAAGCCAAGACACCTTAGCCAAGACACATTAGCCAAGACACATTAGCCAAGACACCTTAGCCAAGACACCTTAGCCAAGACACATTAGCCAAGACACATTAGCCAAGACACCTTAGCCAAGACACCTTAGCCAAGACACATTAGCCAAGACACATTAGCCAAGACAACTTAGCCAAGACACATTAGCCAAGACACCTTAGCCAAAACTCCTTAGCCAAGACACCTTAGCCAAGACACCTTAGCCAAGACACATTAGCCAAGACACCTTAGCCAAGACACCTTAGCCAAGACACCTTAGACCAAGACACCTTAGCCAAGACACATTAGCCAAGACACCTTAGCAAAGACACATTAGCCAAGACACCTTAGCCAAGACACCTTAGCCAATACACCTTAGCCAAGACACCTTAGCCAAGACACATTAGCCAAGACACCTTAGCCAAGACACCTTAGCCAAGACACCTTAGCCAAGACACATTAGCCAAGACACCTTAGCCAAGACACATTAGCCAAGACACATTAGCCAAGACACATTAGCCAAGACACCTTAGCCAAGACACATTAGCCAAGACACCTTAGCCAAGACACCTTAGCCAAGACACCTTAGCCAAGACACCTTAGCCAAGACAGCTTAGAAAAGACACATTAGCCAAGACACCTTAGCCAAGACACCTTAGCCAAGACACCTTAGCCAAGACACCTTAGCCAAGACACATTAGCCAAGACACCTTAGCCAAGACACCTTAGCCAAGACACCTTAGCCAAGACACCTTAGTCAAAACACCTTAGCCAAGACACCTTAGTCAAGACACCTTAGCCAAGACACCTTAGCCAAGACACATTAGCCAAGACACCTTAGCCAAGACACATTAGCCAAGACACCTTAGCCAAGACACCTTAGCCAAGACACATTAGCCAAGACACCTTAGCCAAGACACCTTAGCCAAGACACCTTAGTCAAGACACATTAGCCAAGACACCTTAGCCAAGACACCTTAGCCAAGACACCTTAGCCAAGACACCTTAGCCAAGACACCTTAGCCAAGACACATTAGCCAAGACACCTTAGCCAAGACACCTTAGCCAAGACACCTTAGCCAAGACACCTTAGCCGAGACACATTAGCCAAGACACCTTAGCCAAGACACATTAGCCAAGACACCTTAGCCAAGACACCTTAGCCAAGACACATTAGCCAAGACACATTAGCCAAGACACCTTAGCCAAGACACCTTAGCCAAGACACCTTAGCCAAGACACCTTAGCCAAGACACCTTAGCCAAGACACATTAGCCAAGACACCTTAGCCAAGACACATTAGCCAAGACACCTTAGCCAAGACACCTTAGCCAGGACACCTTAGCCAAGACACCTTAGCCAGGACACATTAGCCAAGACACCTTAGCCAAGACACATTAGCCAAGACACCTTAGCCAAGACACCTTAGCCAAGACACCTTAGCCAAGACACCTTAGCCAAGACACCTTAGCCAAGACACCTTAGTCAAGACACCTTAGCCAAGACACCTTAGCCAAGACACCTTAGCCAAGACAACTTAGCCAAGACACCTTAGCCAAGACACCTTAGCCAAGACACCTTAGCCGAGACACCTTAGCCAAGACACCTTTGCCAAGACACATTAGCCAAGACACCTTAGCCAAGACACCTGAGCCAAGACACCTTAGCCAAGACACCTTAGCCAAGACACATTAGCCAAGACACATTAGCCAAGACACCTTAGCCAAGACACCTTAGCCAAGACACATTAGCCAAGACACCTGAGCCAAGACACCTTAGTCAAGACACATTAGCCAAGACACCTTAGCCAAGACACCTTAGCCAAGACACATTAGCCAAGACACCTTAGCCAAGACACCTTAGCCAAGACACCTTAGCCAAGACACCTTAGTCAAGACACCTTAGCCAAGACACCTTAGCCAAGACACCTTAGCCAAGACCCCTTAGCCAAGACACCTGAGCCAAGACACCTTAGCCAAGACACATTAGCCAAGACACCTTAGCCAAGACACATTAGCCAAGACACCTTAGCCAAGACACCTTAGCCAAGACACATTAGCCAAGACACATTAGCCAAGACACCTTAGCCAAGACACCTTAGTCAAGACACATTAGCCAAGACACCTTAGCCAAGACACCTTAGCCAAGACACCTTAGCCAAGACACCTTAGCCAAGACACCTTAGCCAAGACACCTTAGCCAAGACACCTTAGCCAAGACACCTTAGCCAAGACACATTAGCCAAGACACCTTAGCCAAGACACATTAGCCAAGACACCTTAGCCAAGACACCTTAGCCAGGACACCTTAGCCAAGACACCTTAGCCAAGACACATTAGCCAAGACACCTTAGCCAAGACACATTAGCCAAGACACCTTAGCCAAGACACATTAGCCAAGACACATTAGCCAAGACACCTTAGCCAAGACACCTTAGCCAAGACACCTTAGCCAAGACACCTTAGCCAAGACACCTTAGCCAAGACACATTAGCCAAGACACCTTAGCCAAGACACATTAGCCAAGACACCTTAGCCAAGACACCTTAGCCAGGACACCTTAGCCAAGACACCTTAGCCAAGACACATTAGCCAAGACACCTTAGCCAAGACACATTAGCCAAGACACCTTAGCCAAGACACCTTAGCCAAGACACCTTAGCCAAGACACCTTAGCCAAGACACCTTAGCCAAGACACCTTAGTCAAGACACCTTAGCCAAGACACCTTAGCCAAGACACCTTAGCCAAGACACCTTAGCCAAGACACCTTAGCCAAGACACCTTAGCCAAGACACCTTAGCCAAGACACCTTAGCCAAGACACCTTAGCCAAGACACCTTAGCCAAGACACCTTAGCCAAGACACCTTAGCCAAGACACATTAGCCAAGACACATTAGCCAAGACACCTTAGCCAAGACACCTTAGCCAAGACACCTTAGCCAAAACACCTTAGCCAAGACACCTTAGCCAAGACACATTAGCCAAGACACATTAGCCAAGACACATTAGCCAAGACACCTTAGCCAAGACACCTTAGCCAAGACACCTTAGCCAAGACACCTTAGCCAAGACACATTAGCCAAGACACCTTAGCCAAGACACCTTAGCCAAGACACCTTAGCCAAGACACCTTAGCCAAGACACATTAGCCAAGACACCTTAGCCAAGACACATTAGCCAAACACCTTAGCCAAGACACCTTAGCCAAGACACATTAGCCAAGACACCTTAGCCAAGACACCTTAGCCAAGACACCTTAGCCAAGACACCTTAGCCAAGACACCTTAGCCAAGACACCTTAGCCAAGACACATTAGCCAAGACACCTTAGCCAAGACACCTTAGCCAAGACACCTTAGCCAAGACACCTTAGCCAAGACACCTTAGCCAAGACACCTTAGCCAAGACACATTAGCCAAGACACCTTAGCCAAGACACATTAGCCAAGACACCTTAGCCAAGACACCTTAGCCAAGACACGTTAGCCAAGACACATTAGCCAAGACACCTTAGCCAAGACACCTTAGCCAAGACACCTTAGCCAAGACACCTTAGCCAAGACACCTTAGCCAAGACACATTAGCCAAGACACCTTAGCCAAGACACATTAGCCAAGACACCTTAGCCAAGACACCTTAGCCAGGACACCTTAGCCAAGACACCTTAGCCAAGACACATTAGCCAAGACACCTTAGCCAAGACACATTAGCCAAGACACCTTAGCCAAGACACCTTAGCCAAGACACCTTAGCCAAGACACCTTAGCCAAGACACCTTAGCCAAGACACCTTAGCCAAGACACCTTAGCCAAGACACATTAGCCAAGACACCTTAGCCAAGACACCTGAGCCAAGACACCTTAGCCAAGACACCTTAGCCAAGACACATTAGCCAAGACACATTAGCCAAGACACCTTAGCCAAGACACCTTAGCCAAGACACCTTAGCCAAGACACCTTAGAAAAGACACATTAGCCAAGACACCTTAGCCAAGACACCTTAGCCAAGACACCTTAGCCAATACACCTTAGCCAAGACACATTAGCCAAGACACCTTAGCCAAGACACCTTAGCCAAGACACCTTAGCCAAGACACCTTAGTCAAGACACCTTAGCCAAGACACCTTAGCCAAGACACCTTAGCCAAGACACCTTAGCCAAGACACCTTAGCCAAGACACCTTAGCCAAGACACATTAGCCAAGACACCTTAGCCAAGACACATTAGCCAAGACACCTTAGCCAAGACACCTTAGCCAAGACACATTAGCCAAGACACATTAGCCAAGACACCTTAGCCAAGACACCTTAGTCAAGACACATTAGCCAAGACACCTTAGCCAAGACACCTTAGCCAAGACACCTTAGCCAAGACACCTTAGCCAAGACACCTTAGCCAAGACACCTTAGCTAAGACACATTAGCCAAGACACCTTAGCCAAGACACCTTAGCCAAGACACCTTAGCCGAGACACATTAGCCAAGACACCTTAGCCAAGACACATTAGCCAAGACACCTTAGCCAAGACACCTTAGCCAAGACACATTAGCCAAGACACATTAGCCAAGACACCTTAGCCAAGACACCTTAGCCAAGACACCTTAGCCAAGACACCTTAGCCAAGACACATTAGCCAAGACACCTTAGCCAAGACACATTAGCCAAGACACCTTAGCCAAGACACCTTAGCCAGGACACCTTAGCCAAGACACCTTAGCCAAGACACCTTAGCCAAGACACATTAGCCAAGACACCTTAGCCAAGACACCTTAGCCAAGACACCTTAGCCAAGACACCTTAGCCAAGACACCTTAGCCAAGACACATTAGCCAAGACACCTTAGCCGAGACACATTAGCCAAGACACATTAGCCAAGACACCTTAGCCACGACACCTTAGCCAAGACACCTCAGCCAAGACACCTTAGCCAAGACACATTAGCCAAGACACCTTAGCCAAGACACCTTAGCCAAGACACCTTAGCCAAGACACCTTAGCCAAGACACCTTAGCCAAGACACCTTAGCCAAGACACATTAGCCAAGACACCTTAGCCAAGACACCTTAGCCAAGACACATTAGCCAAGACACCTTAGCCAAGACACATTAGCCAAGACACCTTAGCCAAGACACCTTAGCCAAGACACCTTAGCCAAGACACCTTAGCCAAGACACATTAGCCAAGACACATTAGCCAAGACACCTTAGCCAAGACACCTTAGCCAAGACACCTTAGCCAAGACACATTAGCCAAGACACCTTAGCCAAGACACATTAGCCAAGACACCTTAGCCAAGACACCTTAGCCAAGACACCTTAGCCAAGACACCTTAGCCAAGACACCTTAGCCAAGACACCTTAGCCAAGACACATTAGCCAAGACACCTTAGCCAAGACACCTTAGCCAAGACACCTTAGCCAAGACACCTTAGCCAAGACACCTTAGCCAAGACACCTTAGCCAAGACACCTTAGCCAAGACACATTAGCCAAGACACCTTAGCCAAGACACCTTAGCCAAGACACCTTAGCCAAGACACATTAGCCAAGACACCTTAGCCAAGACACATTAGCCAAGACACCTTAGCCAAGACACCTTAGCCAAGACACCTTAGCCAAGACACCTTAGCCAAGACACCTTAGCCAAGACACATTAGCCAAGACACCTTAGCCAAGACACCTTAGCCAAGACACCTTAGCCAAGACACATTAGCCAAGACACCTTAGCCAAGACACCTTAGCCAAGACACCTTAGCCAAGACACCTTAGCCAAGACACATTAGCCAAGACACCTTAGCCAAGACACCTTAGCCAAGACACCTTAGCCAAGACACCTTAGCCAAGACACCTTAGCCAAGACACCTTAGCCAGGACACCTTAGCCAAGACACCTTAGCCAAGACACATTAGCCAAGACACCTTAGCCAAGACACCTTAGCCAAGACACCTTAGCCAAGACACCTTAGCCAAGACACATTAGCCAAGACACATTAGCCAAGACACCTTAGCCAGGACACCTTAGCCAAGACACATTAGCCAAGACACCTTAGCCAAGACACCTTAGCCAAGACACATTAGCCAAGACACATTAGCCAAGACACCTTAGCCAAGACACCTTAGCCAAGACACCTTAGCCAAGACACCTTAGCCAAGACACCTTAGCCAGGACACCTTAGCCAAGACACCTTAGCCAAGACACATTAGCCAAGACACCTTAGCTAAGACACCTTAGCCAAGACACCTTAGCCATGACACCTTAGCCAAGACACATTAGCCAAGACACCTTAGCCAAGACACCTTAGCCAAGACACCTTAGCCGAGACACATTAGCCAAGACACCTTAGCCAAGACACATTAGCCAAGACACCTTAGCCAAGACACATTAGCCAAGACACCTTAGCCAAGACACCTTAGTCAAGACACCTTAGCCAAGACACCTTAGCCAAGACACCTTAGCCAAGACACCTTAGCCAAGACACCTTAGCCAAGACACATTAGCCAAGACACCTTAGCCAAGACACATTAGCCAAGACACCTTAGCCAAGACACCTTAGCCAAGACACCTTAGCCAAGACACCTTAGCCAAGACACCTTAGCCAAGACACATTAGCCAAGACACCTTAGCCAAGACACCTTAGCCAAGACACCTTAGCCAAGACACCTTAGCCAAGACACATTAGCCAAGACACCTTAGCCAAGACACATTAGCCAAGACACCTTAGCCAAGACACCTTAGCCAAGACACCATAGCCAAGACACCTTAGCCAAGACACCTTAGCCAAGACACCTTAGCCAAGACACCTTAGCCAAGACACATTAGCCAAGACACCTTAGCCAAGACACATTAGCCAAGACACATTAGCCAAGACACATTAGCCAATACACCTTAGCCAAGACACATTAGCCGAGACACCTTAGCCAAGACACCTTAGGCAAGACACCTTAGCCAAGACACCTTAGCCAAGTCACATTAGCCAAGACACCTTAGCCAAGACACATTAGCCAAGACACATTAGCCAAGACACATTAGCCGAGACACCTTAGCCAAGACACTTTAGCAGAGACACATTAGCCAAGACACATTAGCCGAGACACATTAGCCAAGACACCTTAGCCAAGACACCTTAGCCAAGACACCTTAGCCAAGACACCTTAGCCAAGACACATTAGCCAAGACGCATTAGCCAAGACACCTTAGCCAAGACACATTAGCCAAGACACCTTAGCCAAGACACATTAGCCAAGACACCTTAGCCAAGACACCTTAGCCAAGACACCTTAGCCAAGACACCTTAGCCAAGACACATTAGCCAAGACGCATTAGCCAAGACACCTTAGCCAAGACACATTAGCCAAGACACCTTAGCCAAGACACTTTAGCCAAGATACATTAGCCAAGACACCTTAGCCGAGACACATTAGCCAAGACACCTTAGCCAAGACACATTAGCCAAGACACATTAGCCAAGACACATTAGCCGAGACACATTAGCCAAGACACCTTAGCCAAGACACCTTAGCCAAGACACCTTAGCCAAGACACCTTAGCCAAGACACATTAGCCAAGACACCTTAGCCAAGACACATTAGCCAAGACACATTAGCCAAGACACATTAGCCGAGACACATTAGCCAAGACACATTAGCCAAGACACATTAGCCAAGACACCTTAGCCAAGACACCTTAGCCAAGACACATTAGCCAAGACACCTTCGCCAAGACACATTAGATAAGACACCTTAGCCAAGACACATAAGCCAAGACACATTAGCCAAGACACATTAGCCAAGACACTTTAGCCAAGACACATTAGCCAAGACACATTAGCCAACACACATTAGCCAAGACACCTTAGCCAAGACACATTAGCCAAGACACATTAGCCAAGACACCTTAGCCATACACCTTAGCCAAGACACATTAGCCAAGACACATTAGCCAAGACACATTAGCCAAGACACATTAGCCAAGACACCTTAGCCGAGACACCTTAGCCAAGACACCTTAGCCAAGACACATTAGCCAAGACACCTTAGCCAAGACACATTAGCCAAGACACATTAGCCGAGACACATTAGCCTAGACATCTTAGCCAAGACACCTTAGCCAAGACACATTAGCCAAGACACATTAGCCAAGACACTTTAGCCAAGACACATTAGCCTAGACATCTTAGCCAAGACACCTTAGCCAAGACACATTAGCCAAGACACATTAGCCAAGACACTTTAGCCAAGACACATTAGCCAAGACACATTAGCCAAGACACCTTAGCCAAGACACATTAGCCAAGACACATTAGCCAAGACACCTTAGCCAAGACACCTTAGCCAAGACACCTTAGCTAAGACACATTAGCCAAGACACCTTAGCCAAGACACATTAGCCAAGACACCTTAGCCAAGACACCTTAGCCAAGACACCTTAGCCAAGACACCTTAGCCAAGACACCTTAGCCAAGACACCTTAGCCAAGACACATTAGCCAAGACACCTTAGCCAAGACACCTTAGCTGTTACTCACGGGAACAATTCGGACTTTGGTCCGCCGTTGATTTGACTGCGCGAAGGACAGTCAAGATGAAAACTTCTAAAGCAAGTTTTCAATGCCGTTTATAGGCTATTTTCCGTAGATCGGCGATTGAGCAGTTCTTACAGTAGGCTGTGTATTGAATCTCAATATCAATTCCTAATGTGGAGTGCCGCTCGGATCACCTACAGAAAAGACTCGTCGGTTTGAAGTTCGGATAACAAGTGAAGTTTTATTGAAAATTATCCAGCTTATATACTAACAAAGTTTAATGGTATTAGTTCTTATTCTACACGCAGTAAGTGTGTGTTAGTTTCAAGAACGTAAGGGTAAATTCCTAGTTTACCTCCTAATGTTAGTTTAGGATCCTGTAATGCGATCCGATTCGGCCTTGTTTAGTTAATTGCACCGAGCGCATAGGCGCGTGTTTCCTTACCGCTACTGTGCGTACGTTACTCAGATGCAAGCGGCTACCCGATGGAATTGTTTTAAGGATCAAGTGCAAGGTTATTATTGCCTGCCATATGCTACGGCTTGCGGGCGTATGGCGCTTATCGCTATTTGTTTTCCTCTCGTTCGTAGATGGGTGCTGTTTACCCGTTTCGGTACCTTATTGATATTAGCATTTCAAGATGCCCTATTCCTAACTATTCCGGGTAATCGATTGTTTAAAATATCAAGGCTCGAACAAGCCAATCCTTGTGGTGTGTTTATTACTTGCTTGCCTACCGCAAGGTGCTGGCAATAGACCGCATTGTTCTTTCCTGTGGTTTCATCCTAAATAAACACATGGCTAGGTCCTGTTTTGGTGCTTTATCCTAAACCCTTTAGTTTATTTGCATCCAAGTAATTAAATGTTTATGCTATTGAAAGTAGGTCTGGCTGCACCTGCGTTCCTTACCCTGAGTTGAACGCATTCGAGTCGGTTATTCTTTTTCCATTTTAGACCTCCTTCGCTTGACCTACGCAACGCGTGATTTGATTGCCGTAGAACAAACCTTTCCAATGTTCTTATCTAATTTGGTCTAATTCAAACCCCATGTGACATTTTTCAATGCCATCTATTGATTAACCTCGCATGCCTCTTGCTGATTAAAGTAAATCTTTTTCTTTCTTATGATAGATCGAATTTTCTTACGCGTACGCTTGTGAGTTTTGTCGCGTCCGTAACATTCCACCCCTGGTAAAACTACCTGTTAGTTTTACCAAATTTCGCGACATTATTCCTACTTAGTTTCACTCTTATTGAATTGATACCTGAATTGGTCGCATGTTGCTGCTTTAGCTGATGAGTTGAAGAGCGGGCATACTTGTAGGATGTCGTTGCTATGATGACGCTGCTATTGAGGACTATCGATGGCGCATATGTTGGGGTATAGTTTGGTTTTGGTGTTTGGAAGACGTGGTACCTGAGTTTCTTCTTCGTCGTTCTCGTTGATTGTGACGACTTCTGGTGATTCGTTTTCATATCGCTTTTTCATCATATGGTTTCGATGCGATAACAGATTCGTCAACGAATCCCAAAATGCGGCTAAGAGCTGCCAGCCGATGCCATAGATGTCGTACAGGATTCTACCATGAATTACGGTGTCAATGATGAATTTAACGACGCGAGTGAACATGTAGATGCCAATTGCTGTAGACGTGACGTTGCCCAGCCACGTTGACCATGATACGAACTTAGACCAATATTTATCGAACACGCCGTGAATGATATTCTCGGGGATTAGAGTATCAAACGAGAAGCCTTGAAGATTCGGATGCTGGCCTGACATTATCTTATGTACGACTGAAGAAGCAATTCTTTTGTCGCTCTGCTCGTACACCATATCCTTCATCCGTTGCAGGTTTTCGTAGTCATATACACCACTTTCCATCAGACTCGGTAAGGGAGTATATGACCATTTCGTGACGACGTCCGTCGTTAGTTCTTGCGGTGGCGTCGTTTCTCTCAACCTCTGGTCTGTAGTATACCATCTTCCGCCGATATTGAATTTAGCGGGCAGAAGTGGAGTGCATTCTATCTGGGTACCTCTTGGTTGTAACACCCTAGTTACTGGTGCGATGAACATGGAGCGGTTGTTGTATATCACCGGTATTTCTTGATAGCAGTCATCTTTCCTTTCGTAGATGACGAAGACCGGCTTGCACTCAATAATGTACAGTACCTCTGCTGCGACTACCGCCGTGTGACCTGGTCGTTTAATCAGATTGGAAACAAATTCGCTAGGGTTAAGACGTGCGAGCGTTAACTTAGTTTCCATTAAAGCCTTATCGACCTTGCACATTTCCGTCATTACTGTTGTATAGACGTCGTTTAGCTTTTGACCGAGGTAGCTTTCCACTAACGTTATTTTTGAGTTGAAATAGGTAAAGAGATCCAGGTTTCTCCCATTTACCGCCTTGCGTTTAAACGGCGATTGATAACCGTTTAACTCAAGTATAAAGATTCTCGGGTGATCTGTGTTATAGCTATCAAACCCGCAGATTTGATTAACGTCGCGAGCCCGTATGGAAAACATTTGCTCGTGTGTTATGAGAGTATACACGGCTCTTGTATCACTGCTTCCGTCGTTGTCGAAGGTCTTGTTAACTGTGCCTTCATAGATGATTTCGAAGTCGGTTCTTTCGCACAATCTTTGATGATCAACCTCCCAGGTGAGATAGCCATATTCACTATCCAAACACCAACCAACACTATATGGACATACGACGCCGTTTCGAAGCGTTACTAGATCTTCTTCGATGTCCGCTGTTGCTATGTAGTCAAACATGCTGATCTCGTACTCGTAGTACACCAAGGCGTCTTCCCATCTACCGGATGGCGTCGTGTAGAGTCCTCCGATGCAAGATGAGCCCTTGACGCTGCCGACGATTAACGCTTGCCCCCGGGTTGTTTGATTGCGACCAATTTCCCTAACCTTTCTATCAAAAGAGATTGAAACTTCGCCTACCGTTTGAGCATGTCTACATTCGTCTGACGTAAATTCCTTGATTGCATATGCAAATCCGTTTTCATATTCGGAAGTGTGAGACCAAGCCCCGCAGTGTTTTATCGAGCGTTTAAGAATTACCTTACATTGCCGAACGTGTGTTAATGTTTTTGGGCTTCTTTGTAAAACTTGTATTTTGGTCTCTAATGTCGTTATATTCTTAAACTGAGGCACGCAAGAAGCTACCTTTGTGAGCGAATAACTTGTTATATTAATATTGTCGTGCGCACAGTCGTATGCGATTAAACCGTGTCCCGGTTTGCCCAAAGCTTGTGCTGAAAGAAAGAGCAACATCATTATTACAAGGTTCCACATATTTAATGATAGTATCTTAGATTTGTTTTTCCTTTCTTGTCTGTCATATGAGGTGATGGCAGTAACATATTTCGTATTTGCCTGTAAGGTTTCTGACCCCCAGTTACAAGGTCTTACCATTTTTTTCTTTTTCCTGTTTACAGGTATATTATCCATTTTCCTTTTGAGGGTTCCCTCATGAATAATTCCCAGGAAGTCACGTTCCACCGGATTTTCTTTAACCGATTTTTCATCGCTCGGTTTTTTATCGAGTACCTGTGTTTTTTCCTCTGGCTTGTTATAGACGTCTAACACGGCTATGCCAGTAACTGGGCGACAATATGTGCCCTGCAAAGTTTTTATCCTTGCTGATCGGATCTCACCGTCCTTGCCCCTATGGAGTTCTACCACACGTCCTTTTAACCATGCTCCTATTTTGTTGGTCGCATCAGTTATGACGACGATGTCGTCCAGTTTAATAGGTTCCGTTCGTCGGTTCCATTTAGGACGTTGAGCAATTAATGGAAGATATTGTTTCTTCCATTTTTCCCAAAATACTCTGGCGTAGTATAGCGACAGTCGCCACAATTTTCGTTCCAGATTTTGCGTTTGAAATTCTGTCGGCACAGAGTAATCACCTGCCCTTCCAATAAGGATGTGGAACGGCGTTAGCGGTTCGTCATCCTCCTGATTGAGCGGAATATGGGTTAGAGGTCGCGAGTTTAGAATAAACTCTGCGTGTATCAACGCTCCTCTTAATACTTCTACTGGAGGCGGACGATGCTGCCGGCTGTGTATCATCTCCTTTAGATTGGATTTTATGATGCGAATCAGTCTTTCCCATGAACCGCCGAAATGCGGTGCCACTGGCGGATTAAAATGCCATGCTATGTTTAGCTTCATTGCTTTTCCGCCTTCCATTACTGAGTTTATTTGTTTTACCAGTTTTATCAACTCATTGTTCGCTCCAACGAAATTAGTGCCGTTGTCGCTGTAAACGTGCGACACGGCTCCTCTTCTTCCTTGAAAGTTCATAAAACAGAGTAGGAAGGAGTCTGTATCCATTTTTTCTGCCAATTCTATATGGCTCGCACGTGTTGTCATACACGTAAATATTACCCCCCACCGCTTCTCAACTGATCGTTTAACCGTTACATCGAAAGGTCCAAAATAATCAATACCCGTATGTGTAAATGGGTAAACGTATGCGTCCGTTCGACTTTCCGGTAATGGTGCCATGATCGGCGGTACCGGCTTAGCCTTAGCGTTCTTACAATATTGGCATCTAGCCTTTACATAACGGAAAGTTGTATTTAATCCAATTATGAAATATCTTTGTTGCAAGCTAGCTAGGACAATCTTGTCGGATTGGTGGTTGTACATCTCGTGATACCATTGTACGATCAGATAAGTAATGTGGTGGTGCTTGGGTAATATGACTGGCACTCTGGCCGGTTTAGGCAACTGTTCGACATATTCTAATCTACTCCTGAAACGCATCACCCCATTTTCGTCTAACATGGGTGTGAGTTTTGACAACGGTCCAATTGTTGTCAACTCCTTATTTTTGATAAGGTCTTCTACCTCATCAGGATAAACATCCCTTTGGGCTTTTCTATACAGTATATTTTCTGCTCTAATACGATCCTCAACCGTATAAGCCTTACTGAATGATTTACGTTTTAGCCCGTATTCGATGATTTTCATCATCATGCACACGCGAACTATCAATTTCCACCAATTGGAAAATTTCATTTCCTGTATATAATTCGGTTGTTCGCCATGCTTATTCACGAAGCTTGCTTCTTCGTGCGTTTCCGTAATGCTTGCCTTTGGCCATTCACTTTCTGCGGCCTTAAGGAATTCGGGGCCAGTTACCCATATAGATGGCCTTGATACCCTTTTGGTAGCCTCATCTGCAGGATTTTGATTTGATGGTATCCATCTCCATTGGTCCACGGTAGTCGATTCTAGTATTTCACCAATTCTATGAGCGACAAATTGCTTGTATTTACGGTGTGCGGAGTTTATCCAAGCAAGCACCGTTTTGGAATCACTCCAAAATATCGATCTAGAAATTTTTAATCTTGTTTCTTCCTTGATGGTATCGCATAGTCTTACTCCCAATAATGCGGCTTGTAGTTCCAATCTAGGAATAGATAACCCCTTTATTGGTGCTACTCTGGCCTTAGCCACAAGAAGCTGTATATGCGGTTTTCCGCTAATTCCTTTACTTCTTGCATAGATTACTGTTGAAAATGCCTTATCAGATGCATCCACAAAAACGTGTAACTCTATTTCAGACACTGGCGCGTTTAAGATCCATCTCGGAATTTTAATGTGGTTGGCTTGTTTAATACCCTCAAGGCATAAATTCCACATCTCAAATAATTTTTGCGATATCGGAGTGTCCCACTCGCTCGTTTCCTTGTGTAATTCTTGCATCAACAATTTCCCTTGAATTGTGATGTGTGAAATCAACCCCAACGGGTCGAAAAAACTCATAATGAAGGATAATACTTCTCTCTTGGTAGGTGGTCTTAGCTTATTGAACACCTCCTTCGGAAGAGCCTCCAATCTGGATCGAAATCCTATTTTATCTTTTGCGGTGTTCCAGTATATGCCTAAAATTTTAGAGGAATTTTCTTCCTGTTCATCGAGCATCCTGATAGCATCAGGTTCTACTCTATCCGCAGGTATTGACGCAATAAGTTCCTTGCTATTGGAGCAGAACTTAGTGATGAAAAATCCACCCTCATCGTGAGCTTGAATTACTTGTTTAACAGTTTCTACTGCATCATTAAGTGAATTAAAGCTATCATTGTAATCATCAACATAATGTTGATTGATTATCGGCGTGAGAGCTAACGGATATTTATCTTTCAATCGCTCAGCATTCGTATTCTTCGCTGCTTGAGCGCATGATGGTGAACATGTTGACCCGAAGGTCATTACCTGCATGACATATATGTCTGGGTACCGATTTTGACAATCGCGCCAAATGAAACGTTGCGCGTTTTGATCTTCCTTGCGGATTCTTACTTGATGGAACATTTCCTTTATGTCCCCACAAATTGCATATTCCCCTTCACGGAATCTTACTAGAATTCCAAACAAGGAAGTTGTACTATCGGGTCCCGATAGTAGCGTGCAGTTAAGGGATTGACCCTTTACCTTAGCTGCTGCGTCGAAAACTAACCGTGGCTTGGGTGGATCCTTATTTTTATTTATTACGATGAAGTGTGGCAGATAGAACAGTGGTGATACTTCCTTTATCATTTCCACGGGTTCTAATTTTCTTGCGTAGCCTTTATCCACATAGCTCTTAAAGGTTGTTATGGCCCATTCCTTTAGAGCTGGATCCTTGGCTAGTTTATTCTCCATGTGCCTAAGTCTTGACATCGCATTGTCAAGACTCCATGGAAACTCAGGTTTATCATTTTTCCATAATAACCCTACCTCATAGCGTCCATCCACAAACTTTAAAGTGTTTTTTAGGATGGTTTTCGCACGTTTTTCCTCTTCAGATTCCGGTAGTTTAGCTACTTGTTTTACTCCGAAATCTTCAGTTGAAAAATATTTTTGCATTAAGTCACGCATGTCGTCCTCTTGGACGATCATCGTGTGATCATTAATCGATTTTTCTTTACTGCTCAACTTACCGAAGACTAGCCACCCTAGTCGCGTTTTCATCCCTATAGGTTCACCTGGCTTACCAAACCGGTGCTTGAGCCCCATCAACAGGTGATTATTGTTTAGTCCTATCAAAATGGTAGGACGAATATTACCAAATCCCTTTATTGGAAGCCCTTTTAGATGAGGATATCTTTCACTCATCTCTTCATAAGGTAATGATTGCATGGGAAGTCTCAATTCTTCAATTGTTCTAACATCCTTGAGCAAGAAACCCTTTTTGGTTGCACCTTTTACATGCAGTTGTACCTGCTCGCTGGTTTCCTGAACTGCCTTTATACCTTGAGCCCAGTTCAGTTGTAGCGGTATGTTTGGCCCAGTCAGACTTAGTTGTCGAGCGACGCTCGCTTCGATCATGGTTAAAGATGAACCAGGGTCTAAAAACGCGTAAGTGTTCAATGATTTATTCCCATTTATTAATCTGACCGGCAAGGTCTGATAATGGGTCGTCCATGTAACCTCCACATTGTGGTGGTTATTCATTTGCTCCAACTGTACTGGAGCTTCCTGCTTTACATGAAGCATCTTACTATGCTTCTGTGAGCAACCATCAATTCCACATGGAATTGCACTCTTGCAGTCTCTTATGCTGTGTTTATTTGAGTTCAGACACCCAAAACACAATCTTTTTTCATTTGCGACCTTTAACCGTTCCGACGGTACCTTTTTCACAAATGTGTAACATTTAGTCGTCTCATGCGGCTTGTTACATATCAGACAACTTTTCCTTGCCTGTGTTACATTCTTTTTTCCTTGATTTGTGGCTGGTCCCTTTGATGTTCCTAAATCATGTAAGTGAAAATTCCCCTTTTGATTGTGAACCGTGATTGTGTTCATCATTTCTGCCGTCTTGGCATAGGGTTTGAGCCATCGACAAAATTCCTCAAGATTTTGAACGCTTAGTGCCGATGATGCGGACGCCATATGTTCCGCTCTCTTCACTTGAATATTGTGCGGTAACTTGCCCGTCAATTCCAGCACTAACCTATGATCATGCAAATATATCGATGTCCCCATTAAATTCACATTCTTGATGATGTTCTCCAGTGCACTAGTCATGTCCGAGATTATGTTTCTTGAATCTTTTCGTAATTTTTGGAGATCGCTCAGTAACTCCAAATATACCAAATCGGGTCTTCCGAAAAGTTCATCCAAACGTTTTATAATCTCAGGTACATTTTCGGCTTCCATCATCAGCTGTTGAACGCTTTTATAAGCCGTTCCATGCAAAACCTGCTTGAGACGATTTAAGTTTTCTAAATTAGAAAACTCCCCTTCTCGGGTTGTGTCTTCAAATGTTTTCTTGAAGTTGGGCCATTGCTTAGGACTGCCATCAAACCTAGGTAGTTGCATTAGGGCCTGTCTTCTGATCAGGACCCCTATTTTGGCGGATTCTCCACCATTAGTTGCCATCAGTTTAACGAACTCCTTCGTTTGCTGTTGTTGGCTAACTATTAATTGGGAAATCATTTTCCCGAGGGATGGTTCCTGTTCTGGACCTCCTACTACTTCGGTTGATTCCTGTTCGGCAATTTCAACCTTATTTGCGCCTTCTGTTAAGGCCCTGAGCTCCTCCCTGTTCTTTGCTTCTGCTTCCTGAAGCGCCTTTATTTCCTCCTTATTCTTTGCCTCTCTTTCTTGCGCAGCCTTAAGTGCGTCCTCTTTCCTATTGAGTTCGTACTTAATTTGCTGGCATTTACGGCATAACCAGCACTCTTCAGTTGCTGGTTTGCGTGTTAGCTTGGCACATTTCAAGTGGAACCATCGGTCACACTCTGTGCAAGCAACCATACTCTCCTCAGCGGTATCCTCCGCTGTACAGAGTCGGCAACTGCCGTTAACATTTGAAACAAACGGATAAGGCATTTTGGACGAATCAGCGATTTCCAGCCTTGCTTATAAGAATATAATTCACTTACCTGACTCCTTGGTCTGAATTTCTTTCTAAGCACCGACTGGACTCTTAGCGAAGCACAAACAACGATTCCTTGCAATCGTCGTTTTTCGGATAACTCACTAATTTTCTTTCAAAGTTTCTCAATTTTTTCTTTCAAATGTTTCTTTCTGTGTATGTTTTCTTTCGGATAGTGGCACTATAATAGTCTACTCCCAGAATTGAGGTGTTTTTTTTTTTTTTTTATTATACCATTTCACGCACTTAGCACTCTTCCGCTTCTACAAGCACTGAAATTGCAGATGCACTATCTGAGGGTACGCATCCCTCGGAAGAATCTGGCGGTTGTGGTATCTGCTGAAGAGGTCCTTGAGTTCCTCAAGGACTTCAACCGGAATATGACGACCTTCGTCTAGCGTCTGCCGGATAGCGTTTATGGTAGTCTCTATTACCTCGTCTGTATCTTCGTAGGTGGGCCGGCGATATCGACTGAAATAGTATTCGTCGTCGTCGTCCGAGTCTACCTGGTACTCCGGATAGTCGAGGATTTCTTGATGCTCTTCTTCTTCGAATTCCGGGTTCTCCCGTTGCCGGGCTAGCTCCTCCGCGAACAGACGATTCCACTCGTCGTCCTCGATCCAACCACCGATGTTACAAGGTTCGCCGAGGTCCTCCGGTTCTGCAGCTGCTGGTTCCTCAGCAACTGGTTCCTCAGCAACTGGTGCCTCTATCACTGGTTCCTCTATCACTGGTTCCTCTATCCACTGTTGAAAGCCTCGCGGTCGAACTTCTAGGATGTGTTCTCTATCCAGCTCCTCCTGGTCGCGCGGCAGACACATCTGGATGCTCACTTTCACTTTTAGTACTTTCACACACACAGCTGTTCTAGGCGACAGCACACCGCACTTTGTAAGATCGTTCTTCGAGATGCAATTACTCGCTGGCTATTGCAAACTCCTCTCTGGAGCCACCATTTTTTACTCACGGGAACAATTCGGACTTTGGTCCGCCGTTGATTTGACTGCGCGAAGGACAGTCAAGATGAAAACTTCTAAAGCAAGTTTTCAATGCCGTTTATAGGCTATTTTCCGTAGATCGGCGATTGAGCAGTTCTTACAGTAGGCTGTGTATTGAATCTCAATATCAATTCCTAATGTGGAGTGCCGCTCGGATCACCTACAGAAAAGACTCGTCGGTTTGAAGTTCGGATAACAAGTGAAGTTTTATTGAAAATTATCCAGCTTATATACTAACAAAGTTTAATGGTATTAGTTCTTATTCTACACGCAGTAAGTGTGTGTTAGTTTCAAGAACGTAAGGGTAAATTCCTAGTTTACCTCCTAATGTTAGTTTAGGATCCTGTAATGCGATCCGATTCGGCCTTGTTTAGTTAATTGCACCGAGCGCATAGGCGCGTGTTTCCTTACCGCTACTGTGCGTACGTTACTCAGATGCAAGCGGCTACCCGATGGAATTGTTTTAAGGATCAAGTGCAAGGTTATTATTGCCTGCCATATGCTACGGCTTGCGGGCGTATGGCGCTTATCGCTATTTGTTTTCCTCTCGTTCGTAGATGGGTGCTGTTTACCCGTTTCGGTACCTTATTGATATTAGCATTTCAAGATGCCCTATTCCTAACTATTCCGGGTAATCGATTGTTTAAAATATCAAGGCTCGAACAAGCCAATCCTTGTGGTGTGTTTATTACTTGCTTGCCTACCGCAAGGTGCTGGCAATAGACCGCATTGTTCTTTCCTGTGGTTTCATCCTAAATAAACACATGGCTAGGTCCTGTTTTGGTGCTTTATCCTAAACCCTTTAGTTTATTTGCATCCAAGTAATTAAATGTTTATGCTATTGAAAGTAGGTCTGGCTGCACCTGCGTTCCTTACCCTGAGTTGAACGCATTCGAGTCGGTTATTCTTTTTCCATTTTAGACCTCCTTCGCTTGACCTACGCAACGCGTGATTTGATTGCCGTAGAACAAACCTTTCCAATGTTCTTATCTAATTTGGTCTAATTCAAACCCCATGTGACATTTTTCAATGCCATCTATTGATTAACCTCGCATGCCTCTTGCTGATTAAAGTAAATCTTTTTCTTTCTTATGATAGATCGAATTTTCTTACGCGTACGCTTGTGAGTTTTGTCGCGTCCGTAACATTAGCCAAGACACCTTAGCAAAGACACATTAGCCAAGACACCTTAGCCAAGACACCTTAGCCAAGACACCTTAGCCAAGACACCTTAGCCAAGACACATTAGCCAAGACACCTTAGCCAAGACACCTTAGCCAAGACACCTTAGCCAAGACACCTTAGCCAAGACACCTTAGCCAGGACACCTTAGCCAAGACACCTTAGCCAAGACACATTAGCCAAGACACCTTAGCCAAGACACCTTAGCCAAGACACCTTAGCCAAGACACCTTAGCCAAGACACCTTAGCCAAGACACATTAGCCAAGACACCTTAGCCAGGACACCTTAGCCAAGACACATTAGCCAAGACACCTTAGCCAAGACACCTTAGCCAAGACACATTAGCCAAGACACATTAGCCAAGACACCTTAGCCAAGACACCTTAGCCAAGACACCTTAGCCAAGACACCTTAGCCAAGACACCTTAGCCAGGACACCTTAGCCAAGACACCTTAGCCAAGACACATTAGCCAAGACACCTTAGCCAAGACACATTAGCCAAGACACCTTAGCCAAGACACCTTAGCCAAGACACATTAGCCAAGACACCTTAGCCAAGACACATTAGCCAAGACACCTTAGCCAAGACACCTTAGCCAAGACACATTAGCCAAGACACATTAGCCAAGACACCTTAGCCAGGACACCTTAGCCAAGACACATTAGCCAAGACACCTTAGCCAAGACACCTTAGCCAAGACACATTAGCCAAGACACATTAGCCAAGACACCTTAGCCAGGACACCTTAGCCAAGACACATTAGCCAAGACACCTTAGCCAAGACACCTTAGCCAAGACACATTAGCCAAGACACATTAGCCAAGACACCTTAGCCAAGACACCTTAGCCAAGACACCTTAGCCAAGACACCTTAGCCAAGACACCTTAGCCAGGACACCTTAGCCAAGACACCTTAGCCAAGACACATTAGCCAAGACACCTTAGCCAAGACACCTTAGCCAAGACACATTAGCCAAGACACCTTAGCCAAGACACCTTAGCCAAGACACCTTAGCCGAGACACATTAGCCAAGACACCTTAGCCAAGACACATTAGCCAAGACACCTTAGCCAAGACACCTTAGCCAAGACACCTTAGCCGAGACACATTAGCCAAGACACCTTAGCCAAGACACATTAGCCAAGACACCTTAGCCAAGACACCTTAGCCAAGACACATTAGCCAAGACACATTAGCCAAGACACCTTAGCCAAGACACCTTAGTCAAGACACCTTAGCCAAGACACCTTAGCCAAGACACCTTAGCCAAGACACATTAGCCAAGACACCTTAGCCAAGACACATTAGCCAAGACACCTTAGCCAAGACACCTTAGCCAAGACACCTTAGCCAAGACACCTTAGCCAAGACACCTTAGCCAAGACACATTAGCCAAGACACCTTAGCCAAGACACCTTAGCCAAGACACCTTAGCCAAGACACCTTAGCCAAGACACCTTAGCCAAGACACCTTAGCCAAGACACCTTAGCCAAGACACATTAGCCAAGACGCATTAGCCAAGACACCTTAGCCAAGACACATTAGCCAAGACACATTAGCCAAGACACATTAGCCAAGACACCTTAGCCAAGACACCTTAGCCAAGACACCTTAGCCAAGACACCTTAGCCAAGACACATTAGCCAAGACGCATTAGCCAAGACACCTAAGCCAAGACACATTAGCCAAGACACATTAGCCAAGACACTTTAGCCAAGATACATTATCCAAGACACCTTAGCCGAGACACATTAGCCAAGACACCTTAGCCAAGACACATTAGCCAAGACACATTAGCCAAGACACATTAGCCGAGACACATTAGCCAAGACACCTTAGCCAAGACACCTTAGCCAAGACACCTTAGCCAAGACACCTTAGCCAAGACACATTAGCCAAGACACCTTAGCCAAGACACATTAGCCAAGACACATTAGCCAAGACACATTAGCCAAGACACATTAGCCGAGACACATTAGCCAAGACACATTAGCCAAGACACATTAGCCAAGACACCTTAGCCAAGACACCTTAGCCAAGACACATTAGCCAAGACACCTTCGCCAAGACACATTAGATAAGACACCTTAGCCAAGACACATAAGCTAAGACACCTTAGCCAAGACACATTAGCCAAGACACTTTAGCCAAGACACATTAGCCAAGACACATTAGCCAACACACATTAGCCAAGACACCTTAGCCAAGACACATTAGCCAAGACGCATTAGCCAAGACACCTTAGCCATACACCTTAGCCAAGACACATTAGCCAAGACACATTAGCCAAGACACATTAGCCAAGACACATTAGCCAAGACACCTTAGCCGAGACACCTTAGCCAAGACACCTTAGCCAAGACACATTAGCCAAGACACCTTAGCCAAGACACATTAGCCAAGACACATTAGCCGAGACACATTAGCCTAGACATCTTAGCCAAGACACCTTAGCCAAGACACATTAGCCAAGACACATTAGCCAAGACACTTTAGCCAAGACACATTAGCCTAGACATCTTAGCCAAGACACCTTAGCCAAGACACATTAGCCAAGACACATTAGCCAAGACACTTTAGCCAAGACACATTAGCCAAGACACATTAGCCAAGACACCTTAGCCAAGACACATTAGCCAAGACACATTAGCCAATACACCTTAGCCAAGACACCTTAGCCAAGACACCTTAGCCAAGACACATTAGCCAAGACACCTTAGCCAAGACACATTAGCCAAGACACCTTAGCCAAGACACCTTAGCCAAGACACCTTAGCCAAGACACCTTAGCCAAGACACCTTAGCCAAGACACCTTAGCCAAGACACATTAGCCAAGACACCTTAGCCAAGACACCTTAGCCAAGACACCTTAGCCAAGACACATTAGCCAAGACACCTTAGCCAAGACACCTTAGCCAAGACACCTTAGCCAAGACACCTTAGCCAAGACACCTTAGCCAAGACACATTAGCCAAGACACCTTAGCCAAGACACCTTAGCCAAGACACCTTAGCCAAGACACCATAGCCAAGACACCTTAGCCAGGACACCTTAGCCAAGACACCTTAGCCAAGACACATTAGCCAAGACACCTCAGCCAAGACACCTTAGTCAAGACACATTAGCCAAGACACCTTAGCCAAGACACCTTAGCCAAGTCACATTAGCCAAGACACCTTAGCCAAGTCACATTAGCCAAGACACATTAGCCAAGACACATTAGCCAAGACACATTAGCCAAGACACTTTAGCCAAGATACATTAGCCAAGACACCTTAGCCGAGACACATTAGCCAAGACACCTTAGCCAAGACACCTTAGCCAAGACACCTTAGCCAAGACACCTTAGCCAAGACACATTAGCCAAGACACATTAGCCAAGACACCTTAGCCAAGACACATTAGCCAAGACACCTTAGCCAAGACACCTTAGCCAAGACACCTTAGCCAAGACACCTTAGCCAAGACACCTTAGCCAAGACACATTAGCCACGACACCTTAGCCAAGACACCTTAGCCAAGACACCTTAGCCGAGACACATTAGCCAAGACACCTTAGCCAAGACACCTTAGCCAAGACACCTTAGCCAAGACACCTTAGCCAAGACACATTAGCCAAGACACATTAGCCAAGACACCTTAGCCAAGACACCTTAGTCAAGACACCTTAGCCAAGACACCTTAGCCAAGACACCTTAGCCAGGACACCTTAGCCAAGACACCTTAGCCAAGCCACATTAGCCAAGACACCTTAGCCAAGACACCTTAGCCAAGACACCTTAGCCAAGACACCTTAGCCAAGACACATTAGCCAAGACACATTAGCCAAGACACCTTAGCCAGGACACCTTAGCCAAGACACATTAGCCAAGACACCTTAGCCAAGACACATTAGCCAAGACACATTAGCCAAGACACATTAGCCAAGACACCTTAGCCAAGACACCTTAGCCAAGACACCTTAGCCAAGACACCTTAGCCAAGACACCTTAGCCAGGACACCTTAGCCAAGACACCTTAGCCAAGACACATTAGCCAAGACACCTTAGCCAAGACACCTTAGCCAAGACACCTTAGCCAAGACACCTTAGCCAAGACACATTAGCCAAGACACCTTAGCCAAGACACCTTAGCCAAGACACATTAGCCAAGACACCTTAGCCAAGACACCTTAGCCAAGACACCTTAGCCAAGACACATTAGCCAAGACACCTTAGCCAAGACACCTTAGCCAAGACACATTAGCCAAGACACCTTAGCCAAGACACCTTAGCCAAGACACCTTAGCCAAGACACCTTAGCCAAGACACCTTAGCCAAGACACCTTAGCCAAGACACATTAGCCAAGACACCTTAGCCAAGACACATTAGCCAAGACACCTTAGCCAAGACACCTTAGCCAAGACACCTTAGCCAAGACACATTAGCCAAGACACCTTAGCCAAGACACATTAGCCAAGACACCTTAGCCAAGACACCTTAGCCAAGACACCTTAGCCAAGACACCTTAGCCAAGACACATTAGCCAAGACACCTTAGCCAAGACACCTTAGCCAAGACACCTTAGCCAAGACACCTTAGCCAAGACACCTTAGCCAAGACACCTTAGCCAAGACACATTAGCCAAGACACCTTAGCCAAGACACATTAGCCAAGACACCTTAGCCAAGACACCTTAGCCAAGACACCTTAGCCAGGACACCTTAGCCAAGACACCTTAGCCAAGACACATTAGCCAAGACACCTTAGCCAAGACACCTTAGCCAAGACACCTTAGCCAAGACACCTTAGCCAAGACACATTAGCCAAGACACATTAGCCAAGACACCTTAGCCAGGACACCTTAGCCAAGACACATTAGCCAAGACACCTTAGCCAAGACACCTTAGCCAGGACACATTAGCCAAGACACATTAGCCAAGACACCTTAGCCAAGACACCTTAGCCAAGACACCTTAGCCAAGACACCTTAGCCAAGACACCTTAGCCAGGACACCTTAGCCAAGACACCTTAGCCAAGACACATTAGCCAAGACACCTTAGCCAAGACACCTTAGCCAAGACACCTTAGCCAAGACACATTAGCCAAGACACCTTAGCCAAGACACCTTAGCCAAGACACCTTAGCCGAGACACATTAGCCAAGACACCTTAGCCAAGACACATTAGCCAAGACACCTTAGCCAAGACACCTTAGCCAAGACACATTAGCCAAGACACATTAGCCAAGACACCTTAGCCAAGACACCTTAGTCAAGACACCTTAGCCAAGACACCTTAGCCAAGACACCTTAGCCAAGACACATTAGCCAAGACACCTTAGCCAAGACACATTAGCCAAGACACATTAGCCAAGACACCTTAGCCAAGACACCTTAGCCAAGACACCTTAGCCAAGACACCTTAGCCAAGACACATTAGCCAAGACACCTTAGCCAAGACACCTTAGCCAAGACACCTTAGCCAAGACACCTTAGCCAAGACACATTAGCCAAGACACCTTAGCCAAGACACCTTTGCCAAGACACCTTAGCCAAGACACCTTAGCCAAGACACCATAGCCAAGACACCTTAGCCAAGACACCTTAGCCAAGACACATTAGCCAAGACACCTTAGCCAAGACACATTAGCCAAGACACCTTAGCCAAGACACATTAGCCAAGACACATTAGCCAAGACACCTTAGCCAAGACACCTTAGCCAAGACACCTTAGCCAAGACACATTAGCCAAGACACCTTAGCCAAGACACATTAGCCAAGACACCTTAGCCAAGACACCTTAGCCAAGACACCTTAGCCAAGACACCTTAGCCAAGACACCATAGCCAAGACACCTTAGTCAAGACACCTTAGCCAAGACACCTTAGCCAAGACACCTTAGCCAAGACACATTAGCCAAGACACCTTAGCCAAGACACATTAGCCAAGACACCTTAGCCAAGACACATTAGCCAAGACACATTAGCCAAGACACCTTAGCCAAGACACCTTAGCCAAGACACCTTAGCCAAGACACCTTAGCGAAGACACCTTAGCCAAGACACATTCGCCAAGACGCCTTAGCCAAGACACCTTAGCCAAGACACATTAGCCAAGACACATTAGCCAAGACACCTTAGCCAAGACACCTTAGTCAAGACACCTTAGCCAAGACACCTTAGCCAAGACACATTAGCCAAGACACCTTAGCCAAGACACCTTAGCCAAGACACCTTAGCCAAGACACCTTAGCCAAGACACCTTAGCCAAGACACATTAGCCAAGACACATTAGCCAAGACACATTAGCCAAGACACCTTAGCCAAGACACCTTAGCCAAGACACCTTAGCCAAGACACCATAGCCAAGACACATTAGCCAAGACACCTTAGCCAAGACACATTAGCCAAGACACATTAGCCAAGACACCTTAGCCAAGACACATTAGCCAAGACACCTTAGCCAAGACACATTAGCCAAGACACATTAGCCAAGACACCTTAGCCAAGACACCTTAGCCAAGACACCTTAGCCAAGACACATTAGCCAAGACACCTTAGCCAAGACACATTAGCCAAGACACCTTAGCCAAGACACCTTAGCCAAGACACCTTAGCCAAGACACCTTAGCCAAGACACCATAGCCAAGACACCTTAGTCAAGACACCTTAGCCAAGACACCTTAGCCAAGACACCTTAGCCAAGACACATTAGCCAAGACACCTTAGCCAAGACACATTAGCCAAGACACCTTAGCCAAGACACATTAGCCAAGACACATTAGCCAAGACACCTTAGCCAAGACACCTTAGCCAAGACACCTTAGCCAAGACACATTAGCCAAGACACCTTATCCAAGTCACCTTAGCCATGACACTTTAGCCAAGACACATTAGCCAAGACACCTTAGCCAAGACACCTTAGCCAAGACACCTTAGCCAAGACACATTAGCCAAGACACCTTAGCCAAGACACATTAGCCAAGACACCTTAGTCAAGACACATTAGCCAAGACACATTAGCCAAGACACATTAGCCAAGACACATTAGCCGAGACACATTAGCCAAGACACATTAGCCAAGACATCTTAGCCAAGACACCTTAGCCAAGACACTTTAGCCAAGACACATTAGCCAAGACACTTTAGCCAAGACACATTAGCCAAGACACATTAGCCAAGACACCTTAGCCAAGACACATTAGCCAAGACACATTAGCCAAGACACCTTAGCCAAGACGTCTTAGCCAAGACACATTAGCCAAGACACTCTAGCCAAGACACATTAGCCAAGACACATTAGCCAAGACACATTAGCCGAGACACCTAAGCCAAGACACATTAGCCAAGACACATTAGCCAAGACACATTCGCCAAGACACCTTAGCCAAGACACCTTAGCCAAGACACTTCATCCAAGACACATTAGCCAAGACACATTAGCCAAGACACATTAGCCAAGACACCTTAGTCAAGACACATTAGCCAAGACACATTAGCCAAGACACCTTAGCCAAGACACGTTAGCCAAGACACATTAGCCAAGACACCTTAGCCAAGACACATTAGCCAAGACACATTAGCCAAGACACATTAGCCAAGACACATTAGCCAAGACACATTAGCCAAGACACATTAGCCAAGACACATTAGCCAAGACACCTTAGCCAAGACACCTTAGCCAAGACACATTAGCCAAGACACCTTCGCCAAGACACATTAGATAAGACACCTTAGCCAAGACACATAAGCCAAGACACATTAGCCGAGACACATTAGCCAAGACACATTAGCCGAGACACATTAGCCTAGACATCTTAGCCAAGACACCTTAGCCAAGACACATTAGCCAAGACACATTAGCCAAGACACCTTAGCCAAGACACCTTAGCCAAGACACGTTAGCCAAGACACATTAGCCAAGACACCTTAGCCAAGACACCTTAGCCAAGACACCTTAGCCAAGACACATAAGCCAAGACACCTTAGCCAAGACACCTTAGCCAAGACACCTTAGCCAAGACACATTAGCCAAGACACCTTAGCCAAGACACCTTAGCCAAGACACATTAGCCAAGACGCATTAGCCAAGACACCTTAGCCAAGACACATTAGCCAAGACACCTTATCCAAGTCACCTTAGCCATGACACTTTAGCCAAGACACATTAGCCAAGACACCTTAGCCAAGACACCTTAGCCAAGACACCTTAGCCAAGACACATTAGCCAAGACACCTTAGCCAAGACACATTAGCCAAGACACCTTAGCCAAGACACATTAGCCAAGACACATTAGCCAAGACACATTAGCCAAGACCCATTAGCCGAGACACATTAGCCAAGACACATTAGCCAAGACATCTTAGCCAAGACACCTTAGCCAAGACACTTTAGCCAAGACACATTAGCCAAGACACCTTAGCCAAGACACATTAGCCAAGACACATTAGCCGAGACACCTTAGCCAAGACACATTAGCCAAGACACATTAGCCAAGACACCTTAGCCAAGACGTCTTAGCCAAGACACATTAGCCAAGACACATTAGCCAAGACACATTAGCCAAGACACATTAGCCAAGACACCTTAGCCGAGACACCTAAGCCAAGACACATTAGCCAAGACACATTAGCCAAGACATATTCGCCAAGACACCTTAGCCAAGACACCTTAGCCAAGACACTTCATCCAAGACACATTAGCCAAGACACATTAGCCAAGACACATTAGCCAAGACACATTAGCCAAGACACCTTAGTCAAGACACATTAGCCAAGACACATTAGCCAAGACACCTTAGCCAAGACACGTTAGCCAAGACACATTAGCCAAGACACCTTAGCCAAGACACCTTAGCCAAGACACATTAGCCAAGACACATTAGCCAAGACACATTAGCCGAGACACCTTAGCCAAGACACATTAGCCAAGACACATTAGCCAAGACACCTTAGCCAAGACACCTTAGCCAAGACACATTAGCCAAGACACCTTCGCCAAGACACATTAGATAAGACACCTTAGCCAAGACACATAAGCCAAGACACCTTAGCCAAGACACATTAGCCAAGACACTTTAGCCAAGACACATTAGCCAAGACACATTAGCCAACACACATAAGCCAAGACACCTTAGCCATACACCTTAGCCAAGACACATTAGCCAAGACACATTAGCCAAGACACATTAGCCAAGACACCTTAGCCATACACCTTAGCCAAAACACATTAGCCAAGACACATTAGCCAAGACACCTTAGCCAAGACACATTAGCCAACACACATAAGCCAAGACACCTTAGCCATACACTTTAGCCAAGACACATTAGCCAAGACACCTTAGCCAAGACACATTAGCCAAGACACCTTAGCCATACACCTTAGCCAAGACACATTAGCCAAGACACATTAGCCAAGACACCTTAGCCAAGACACCTTAGCCAAGACACGTTAGCCAAGACACATTAGCCAAGACACATTAGCCAAGACACATTAGCCAAGACACATTAGCCAAGACACATTAGCCGAGACACATTAGCCAAGACACATTAGCCAAGACACATTAGCCAAGACACCTTAGCCAAGACACCTTAGCCAAAACACATTAGCCAAGACACCTTCGCCAAGACACATTAGATAAGACACCTTAGCCAAGACACATAAGCCAAGACACCTTAGCCAAGACACATTAGCCAAGACACTTTAGCCAAGACACATTAGCCAAGACACATTAGCCGAGACACATTAGCCAAGACACCTTAGCCAAGACACACTAGCCAAGACACATTAGCCAAGACACCTTAGCCATACACCTTAGCCAAGACACATTAGCCAAGACACATTAGCCAAGACACATTAGCCAAGACACCTTAGCCGAGACACCTTAGCCAAGACACCTCAGCCAAGACACATTAGCCAAGACACCTTAGCCAAGACACATTAGCCAAGACACATTAGCCGAGACACATTAGCCTAGACATCTTAGCCAAGACTCCTTAGCCAAGACACATTAGCCAAGACACATTAGCCAAGACACCTTAGCCAAGACACCTTAGCCAAGACACGTTAGCCAAGACACATTAGCCAAGACACCTTAGCCAAGACACCTTAGCCAAGACACCTTAGCCAAGACACATTAGCCAAGACACCTTAGCCAAGACACCTTAGCCAAGACACGTTAGCCAAGACACATTAGCCAAGACACCTTAGCCAAGACACATTAGCCAAGACACATTAGCCAAGACACATTAGCCAAGACACATTAGCCAAGACACCTTAGCCAAGAAATCTTAGCCAAGACACATTAGCCAAGACACATTAGCCGAGACACATTAGCCAAGACACCTTAGCCAAGACACATTCGCCAAGACACCTTAGCCAATACACATTAGCCGAGACACATTAGCCAAGACACATAAGCCAAGACACCTTAGCCAAGACACATTAGCCGAGACACCTTAGCCAAGACACCTTAGCCAAGACAAATTAGTCAAGACACCTTAGCCAAGACACCTTAGCCAAGACACCTTAGCCAAGACACATTAGCCAAGACACATTAGCCAAGACACATTAGCCAAGACACATTAGCCAAGACACCTTAGCCAAGACACCTTAGCCAAGACACATTAGCCAAGACACCTTAGCCAAGACACATTAGCCAAGACACATTAGCCAAGACACCTTAGCCAAGACACATTAGCCAAGACACCTTAGCCGAGACACATTAGCCAAGACACCTTAGCCAAGACACCTTAGCCAAGACACATTAGCCGAGACACATTAGCCAAGACACATTAGCCAAGACACCTTAGCCAAGACACCTTAGCCAAGACACATTAGCCAAGACACATTAGCCAAGACACCTTAGCCAAGACACATTAGCCAAGACACCTTCGCCAAGACACATTAGATAAGACACCTTAGCCAAGAAATCTTAGCCAAGACACATTAGCCAAGACACATTAGCCGAGACACATTAGCCAAGACACCTTAGCCAAGACACATTCGCCAAGACACATTAGCCAAGACACATTAGCCAAGACACATTAGCCAAGACACATTAGCCAAGACACATTAGCCAAGACACCTTAGCCAAAAAATCTTAGCCAATACACATTAGCCGAGACACATAAGCCAAGACACATAAGCCAAGACACCTTAGCCAAGTTACATTAGCCGAGACACCTTAGCCAAGACACCTTAGCCAAGACAAATTAGCCAAGACACATTAGCCAAGACACATTAGCCAAGACACCTTAGCCATACACCTTAGCCAAGACACATTAGCCAAGACACATTAGCCAAGACACCTTAGCCAAGACACGTTAGCCAAGACACATTAGCCAAGACACCTTAGCCAAGACACATTAGCCAAGACACATTAGCCAAGACACATTAGCCAAGACACATTAGCCAAGACACCTTAGCCAAAAAATCTTAGCCAAGACACATTAGCCAAGACACATTAGCCGAGACACATTAGCCAAGACACCTTAGCCAAGACACATTCGCCAAGACACCTTAGCCAATACACATTAGCCGAGACACATTAGCCAAGACACATAAGCCAAGACACCTTAGCCAAGACACATTAGCCGAGACACCTTAGCCAAGACACCTTAGCCAAGACAAATTAGTCAAGACACCTTAGCCAAGACACCTTAGCCAAGACACCTTAGCCAAGACACATTAGCCAAGACACATTAGCCAAGACACATTAGCCAAGACACATTAGCCAAGACACCTTAGCCAAGACACCTAAGCCAACACACATTAGCCAAGACACATTAGCCAAGACACATTAGCCAAGACACATTAGTCAAGACACATTAGCCAAGACACCTTAGCCAAGACACCTTAGCCAAGACACATTAGCCAAGACACCTTAGCCAAGACACCTTAGCCAAGACACCTTAGCCAAGACACCTTAGCCAAGACACCTTAGCCAAGACACATTAGCGAAGACACCTTAGCCAAGACACCTTAGCCAAGACACATTAGCCAAGACACCTTAGCCAAGACACATTAGCCAAGACACATTAGCCAAAACACCTTAGCCAAGACACCTTAGCCAAGACACATTAGCCAAGACACCTTGACCAAGACACCTTAGCCTAGACACATTAGCCAAGACACCTTAGACAAGACACATTAGCCAAGACACCTTAGCCAAGACACCTTAGCCAAGACACCTTAGCCAAGACACCTTAGCCAAGACACATTAGCCAAGACACCTTGACCAAGACACCTTAGCAAAGACACATTAGCCAAGACACATTAGCCAAGACACCTTAGCCAAAACACCTTAGCCAAGACACCTTAGCCAAGACACCTTAGCCAAGACACCTTAGCCAAGACACCTTAGCCAAGACACCTTAGCCAAGACACCTTAGCCAAGACACATTAGCCAAGACACCTTAGCCAAGACACATTAGCCAAGACACCTTAGCCAAGACACCTTAGCCAAGACACATTAGCCAAGACACATTAGAAAAGACACCTTAGCCAAGACACCTTAGCCAAGACACCTTAGCCAAGACACCTTAGCCAAGACACCTTAGCCAAGACACCTTAGCCAAGACACCTTCGCCAAGACACATTAGCCAAGACACCTTAGCCAAGACACCTTAGCCAAGACACCTTAGCCAGAACACCTTAGCCAAGACACCTTAGCCAAGACACCTTAGCCAAGACACCTTAGCCAAGACACATTAGCCTAGACACCTTAGCCAAGACACCTTAGCCAAGACACCTTAGCCAAGACACCTTAGCCAAGACACCTTAGCCAAGACACCTTAGCCAAGACACCTTAGCCAAGACACATTAGAAAAGACACCTTGACCAAGACACCTTAGCAAAGACACATTAGCCAAGACACCTTAGCCAAGACACATTAGCCAAGACACCTTAGCCAAGACACATTAGCCAAGACACCTTAGCCAAGACACCTTAGCCAAGACAACTTAGCCAAGACACCTTAGCCAAGACACATTAGCCAAGACACATTAGCCAAGACACATTAGCCAAGACACCTTAGCCAAGACACCTTAGCCAAGACACATTAGCCAAGACACCTTAGCCAAGACACCTTAGCCAAGACACCTTAGCCAAGACACCTTAGCCAAGACACCTTAGCCAAGACACATTAGCCAAGACACCTTAGCCAAGACACATTAGCCAAGACACATTAGCCAAGACACCTTAACCAAGACACATTAGCCAAGACACCTTAGCCAAGACACATTAGCCAAGACACCTTAGCCAAGACAACTTAGCCAAGACACATTAGCCAAGACACCTTAACCAAGACACATTCGCCAAGACACCTTAGCCAAGACACCTTAGCCAAGACACCTTAGCCAAGACACCTTAGCCAAGACACCTTAGCCAAGACACCTTAGCCAAGACACCTTAGCCAAGACACATTAGCCAAGACACCTTAGCCAAGACACATTAGCCAAGACACCTTAGCCAAGACACCTTAGCCAAGACACCTTAGCCAAGACACCTTAGCCAAGACACATTAGCCAAGACACCTTAGCCAAGACACCTTAGCCAAGACACCTTAGCCAAGACACCTTAGCCAAGACACCTTAACCAAGACACATTAGCCAAGACACCTTAGCCAAGACACCTTAGCCAAGACACCTTAGCCAAGACACCTTAGCCAAGACACATTAGCCAAGACACATTAGCCAAGACACCTTAGCCAAGACACCTTAGCCAAGACACCTTAGCAAAGACACCTTAGCCAAGACACCTTAGCCAAGACACCTTAGCCAAGACACCTTAGCCAAGACACATTAGCCAAGACACCTTAGCCAAGACACATTAGCCAAGACACCTTAGCCAAGACACCTTAGCCAAGACACCTTAGCCAAGACACCTTAGCCAAGACACATTAGCCAAGACACCTTAGCCAAGACACCTTAGCCAAGACACCTTAGCCAAGACACCTTAGCCAAGACACCTCAGCCAAGACACCTTAGCCAAGACACCTTAGCCAAGACACCTTAGCCAAGACACATTAGCCAAGACACATTGGCCAAGACACCTTAGCCAAGACACCTTAGCCAAGACACCTTAGCCAAGACACCTTAGCCAAGACACCTTAGCCAAGACACCTTAGCCAAGACACCTTAGCCAAGACACATTAGCCAAGACACCTTAGCCAAGACACCTTAGCCAAGACACCTTAGCCAAGACACCTTAGCCAAGACACATTAGCCAAGACACCTTAGCCAAGACACCTTAGCCAAGACACCTTAGCCAAGACACCTTAGCCAAGACACCTTAGCCAAGATACCTTAGCCAAGACACCTTAGCCAAGACACCTTAGCCAAGACACATTAGCCAAGACACCTTAGCCAAGACACCTTAGCCAAGACACCTTAGCCAAGACACCTTAGCCAAGACACCTTAGCCAAGACACATTAGCCAAAACACATTAGATAAGACACCTTAGCCAAGACACATTAGCCAAGACACCTTAGCCAAGACACCTTAGCCAAGACACCTTAGCCAAGACACCTTAGCCAAGACACATTAGCCAAGACACATTAGGCAAGACACATTAGCCAAGACACCTTAGCCAAGACACCTTAGCCAAGACACCTTAGCCAAGACACCTTAGCCAAGACACCTTAGCCAAGACACCTTAGCCAAGACACCTTAGCCAAGACACCTTAGCCAAGACACATTAGCCAAGACACCTTAGCCAAGACACCTTAGCCAAGACACATTAGCCAAGACACCTTAGCCAAGACACCTTAGCCAAGACACCTTACCCAAGACACATTAGCCAAGACAACTTAGCCAAGACACCTTAGCCAAGACACCTTAGCCAAGACACCTTAGCCAAGACACATTAGCCAAGACACCTTAGCCAAGACACCTTAGCCAAGACATCTTACCCAAGACACATTAGCCAAGACACCTTAGTCAAGACACCTTAGCCAAGACACCTTAGCCAAGACACCTTAGCCAATACACCTTAGCCAAGACACATTAGCCAAGACACCTTAGCCGAGACACCTTAGCCAAGACACATTAGCCAAGACACCTTAGCCAAGACACCTTAGCCAAGACACCTTAGCCAAGACACATTAGCCAAGACACCTTAGCCAAGACACCTTAGCCAAGACACCCTAGCCAAGACACCTTAGCCAAGACACCCTAGCCAAGACACCTTAGCCAAGACACCTTAGCCAAGACACATTAGCCAAGACACCTTAGCCAAGACACCTTAGCCAAGACACCTTAGCCAAGACACCTTAGCCAAGACACCTTAGCCAAGACACATTAGCCAAGACACCTTAGCCAAGACACATTAGCCAAGACACCTTAGCCAAGACACCTTAGCCAAGACACCTTAGCCAAGACACATTAGCCAAGACACATTAGCCAAGACACCTTAGCCAAGACACCTTAGCCAAGACACCTTAGCCAAGACACCTTAGCCAAGACACCTTAGCCAAGACACCTTAGCCAAGACACCTTAGCCAAGACACCTTAGCCAAGACACATTAGCCAAGACACCTTAGCCAAGACACCTTAGCCAAGACACCTTAGCCAAGACACCTTAGCCAAGACACATTAGCCAAGACACCTTAGCCAAGACACCTTAGCCAAGACACCTTAGCCAAGACACCTTAGCCAAGACACCTTAGCCAAGATACCTTAGCCAAGACACCTTAGCCAAGACACCTTAGCCAAGACACATTAGCCAAGACACCTTAGCCAAGACACCTTAGCCAAGACACCTTAGCCAAGACACCTTAGCCAAGACACCTTAGCCAAGACACATTAGCCAAAACACATTAGATAAGACACCTTAGCCAAGACACATTAGCCAAGACACCTTAGCCAAGACACCTTAGCCAAGACACCTTAGCCAAGACACCTTAGCCAAGACACATTAGCCAAGACACATTAGGCAAGACACATTAGCCAAGACACCTTAGCCAAGACACCTTAGCCAAGACACCTTAGCCAAGACACCTTAGCCAAGACACCTTAGCCAAGACACCTTAGCCAAGACACATTAGCCAAGACACCTTAGCCAAGACACCTTAGCCAAGACACATTAGCCAAGACACCTTAGCCAAGACACCTTAGCCAAGACACCTTACCCAAGACACCTTAGCCAAGACACCTTAGCCAAGACACCTTAGCCAAGACACCTTAGCCAAGACACCTTAGCCAAGACACATTAGCCAAGACACCTTAGCCAAGACACCTTAGCCAAGACACCTTACCCAAGACACATTAGCCAAGACACCTTAGTCAAGACACCTTAGCCAAGACACCTTAGCCAAGACACCTTAGCCAATACACCTTAGCCAAGACACATTAGCCAAGACACCTTAGCCGAGACACCTTAGCCAAGACACATTAGCCAAGACACCTTAGCCAAGACACCTTAGCCAAGACACCTTAGCCAAGACACATTAGCCAAGACACCTTAGCCAAGACACCTTAGCCAAGACACCCTAGCCAAGACACCTTAGCCAAGACACCCTAGCCAAGACACCTTAGCCAAGACACCTTAGCCAAGACACATTAGCCAAGACACCTTAGCCAAGACACATTAGATATGACACCTTAGCCAAGACACCTTAGCCAAGACACCTTAGCCAAGACACCTTAGCCAAGACACCTTAGCCAAGACACATTAGCCAAGACACCTTAGCCAAGACACCTTAGCCAAGACACCTTAGCCAAGACACATTAGCCAAGACACCTTAGCCAAGACACCTTAGCCAAGACACATTAGCCACCTTAGCCAAGACACATTAGCCAAGACACATTAGCCAAGACACCTTAGCCAAGACACCTTAGCCAAGACACCTTAGCCAAGACACCTTAGCCAAGACACATTCGCCAAGACACCGTAGCCAAGACACATTAGCCAAGACACCTTAGCCAAGACACCTTAGCCAAGACACATTAGCCAAGACACCTTAGCCAAGACACCTTAGCCAAGACACCTTAGCCAAGACACCTTAGCCAAGACACCTTAGCCAAGACACCTTAGCCGAGACACATTAGCCAAGACACCTTAGCCAAGACACCTTAGCCAAGACACCTTAGCCAAGACACCTTAGCCAAGACACCTTAGCCAAGACACATTAGCGAAGACACATTAGCCAAGACACCTTAGCCAAGACACCTTAGCCAAGACACCTTAGCCAAGACACATTAGCCAAGACACCTTAGCCAAGACACCTTAGCCAAGACACCTTAGCCAAGACACCTTAGCCAAGACACCTTAGCCAAGACACCTTAGCCAAGACACCCTAGCCAAGACACCTTAGCCAAGACACCCTAGCCAAGACACCTTAGCCAAGACACCCTAGCCAAGACACCTTAGCCAAGACACCTTAGCCAAGACACCTTAGCCAAGACACGTTAGCCAAGACACATTAGCCAAGACACCTTAGCCAAGACACATTAGCCAAGACACATAAGCCAAGACACCTTAGCCAAGTTACATTAGCCGAGACACCTTAGCCAAGACACCTTAGCCAAGACACCTTAGCCAAGACAAATTAGTCAAGACACCTTAGCCAAGACACCTTAGCCAAGACACCTTAGCCAAGACACATTAGCCAAGACACATTAGCCAAGACACCTTAGCCAAGACACCTAAGTCAACACACATTAGCCAAGACACCTTAGCCAAGACACCTTAGCCAAGACACCTTAGCCAAGACACCTTAGCCAAGACACATTAGCCAAGACACCTTAGCCGAGACACATTAGCCAAGACACCTTAGCCAAGACACCTTAGCCAAGACACATTAGCCGAGACACATTAGCCAAGACACATTAGCCAAGACACATTAGCCAAGACACCTTAGCCAAGACACCTTAGCCAAGACACATTAGCCAAGACACCTTAGCCAAGACACATTAGATAAGACACCTTAGCCGAGACACATTAGCCAAGACACATTAGCCAAGACACCTTAGCCAAGACACATTAGCCAAGACACATTAGCCGAGACACATTAGCCTAGACATCTTAGCCAAGACACCTTAGCCAAGACACATTAGCCAAGACACATTAGCCAAGACACTTTAGCCAAGACACATTAGCCTAGACATCTTAGCCAAGACACATTAGCCAAGACACATTAGCCAAGACACATTAGCCAAGACACTTTAGCCAAGACACATTAGCCAAGACACATTAGCCAAGACACCTTAGCCAAGACACACTAGCCAAGACACATTAGCCAAAACACTTTCGCCAAGACACCTTAGCCAATACACATTAGCCGAGACACATTAGCCAAGACACATAAGCCAAGACACATAAGCCAAGACACCTTAGCCAAGACACATTAGCCAAGACACATTAGCCGAGACACATTAGCCTAGACATCTTAGCCAAGACACCTTAGCCAAGACACATTAGCCAAGACACATTAGCCAAGACACATTAGCCGAGACACATTAGCCTAGACATCTTAGCCAAGACACCTTAGCCAAGACACATTAGCCAAGACACATTAGCCAAGACACTTTAGCCAAGACACATTAGCCTAGACATCTTAGCCAAGACACCTTAGCCAAGACACATTAGCCAAGACACATTAGCCAAGACACTTTAGCCAAGACACGTTAGCCAAGACACATTAGCCAAGACACCTTAGCCAAGACACCTTAGCCAAGACACCTTAGCCAAGACACATTAGCCAAGACACCTTAGCCAAGACACCTTAGCCAAGACACGTTAGCCAAGACACATTAGCCAAGACACCTTAGCCAAGACACATTAGCCAAGACACATTAGCCAAGACACATTAGCCAAGACACATTAGCCGAGACACATTAGCCAGGACATCTTAGCCAAGACACCTTAGCCAAGACACATTAGCCAAGACACATTAGCCAAGACACCTTAGCCAAGACACCTTAGCCAAGACACGTTAGCCAAGACACATTAGCCAAGACACCTTAGCCAAGACACCTTAGCCAAGACACCTTAGCCAAGACACATTAGCCAAGACACCTTAGCCAAGACACCTTAGCCAAGACACGTTAGCCAAGACACATTAGCCAAGACACCTTAGCCAAGACACATAAGCCAAGACACATTAGCCAAGACACATTAGCCAAGACACATTAGCCAAGACACCTTAGCCAAGAAATCTTAGCCAAGACACATTAGCCAAGACACATTAGCCGAGACACATTAGCCAAGACACCTTAGCCAAGACACATTCGCCAAGACACCTTAGCCAATACACATTAGCCGAGACACATTAGCCAAGACACATAAGCCAAGACACCTTAGCCAAGACACATTAGCCGAGACACCTTAGCCAAGACACCTTAGCCAAGACAAATTAGTCAAGACACCTTAGCCAAGACACCTTAGCCAAGACACCTTAGCCAAGACACATTAGCCAAGACACATTAGCCAAGACACATTAGCCAAGACACATTAGCCAAGACACCTTAGCCAAGACACCTTAGCCAAGACACATTAGCCAAGACACCTTAGCCAAGACACATTAGCCAAGACACATTAGCCAAGACACCTTAGCCAAGACACATTAGCCAAGACACCTTAGCCAAGACACATTAGCCAAGACACCTTAGCCAAGACACCTTAGCCAAGACACATTAGCCAAGACACATTAGCCAAGACACATTAGCCAAGACACCTTAGCCAAGACACCTTAGCCAAGACACATTAGCCAAGACACATTAGCCAAGACACCTTAGCCAAGACACATTAGCCAAGACACCTTTGCCAAGACACATTAGATAAGACACCTTAGCCAAGAAATCTTAGCCAAGACACATTAGCCAAGACACATTAGCCGAGACACATTAGCCAAGACACCTTAGCCAAGACACATTCGCCAAGACACCTTAGCCAATACACATTAGCCGAGACACATTAGCCAAGACACATAAGCCAAGACACCTTAGCCAAGTTACATTAGCCGAGACACCTTAGCCAAGACACCTTAGCCAAGACAAATTAGCCAAGACACATTAGCCAAGCCACATTAGCCAAGACACATTCGCCAAGACACCTTAGCCAATACACATTAGCCGAGACACATTAGCCAAGACACCTTAGCCAAGACACATTAGCCAAGACACCTTAGCCAAGACACATTAGCCAAAACACATTATCCGAGACACATTAGCCTAGACATCTTAGCCAAGACACCTTAGCCAAGACACATTAGCCAAGACACATTAGCCAAGACACATTAGCCAAGACACATTAGCCGAGACACATTAGCCAAGACACCTTAGCCAAGACACATTCGCCAAGACACCTTAGCCAATACACATTAGCCGAGACACATTAGCCAAGACACATAAGCCAAGACACCTTAGCCAAGACACATTAGCCGAGACACCTTAGCCAAGACACCTTAGCCAAGACAAATTAGTCAAGACACCTTAGCCAAGACACCTTAGCCAAGACACCTTAGCCAAGACACATTAGCCAAGACACATTAGCCAAGACACATTAGCCAAGACACATTAGCCAAGACACCTTAGCCAAGACACCTAAGCCAACACACATTAGCCAAGACACCTTAGCCAAGACACCTTAGCCAAGACACCTTAGCCAAGACACCTTAGCCAAGACACATTAGCCAAGACACCTTAGCCAAGACACCTTAGCCAAGACACATTAGCCGAGACACATTAGCCAAGACACATTAGCCAAGACACATTAGCCAAGACACCTTAGCCAAGACACCTTAGCCAAGACACATTAGCCAAGACACCTTCGCCAAGACACATTAGATAAGACACCTTAGCCAAGACACATAAGCCAAGACACCTTAGCCAAGACACATTAGCCAAGACACTTTAGCCAAGACACATTAGCCAAGACACATTAGCCAACACACATTAGCCAAGACACCTTAGCCAAGACACATTAGCCAAGACACATTAGCCAAGACACCTTAGCCATACACCTTAGCCAAGACACATTAGCCAAGACACATTAGCCAAGACACATTAGCCAAGACACCTTAGCCAAGACACCTTAGCCGAGACACCTTAGCCAAGACACCTTAGCCAAGACACATTAGCCAAGACACCTTAGCCAAGACACATTAGCCAAGACACATTAGCCGAGACACATTAGCCTAGACATCTTAGCCAAGACACCTTAGCCAAGACACATTAGCCAAGACACATTAGCCAAGACACTTTAGCCAAGACACATTAGCCTAGACATCTTAGCCAAGACACCTTAGCCAAGACACATTAGCCAAGACACATTAGCCAAGACACTTTAGCCAAGACACATTAGCCAAGACACATTAGCCAAGACACCTTAGCCAAGACACATTAGCCAAGACACATTAGCCAAGACACATTCGCCAAGACACCTTAGCCAATACACATTAGCCGAGACACATTAGCCAAGACACATAAGCCAAGACACATAAGCCAAGACACCTTAGCCAAGACACATTAGCCAAGACACATTAGCCGAGACACATTAGCCTAGACATCTTAGCCAAGACACCTTAGCCAAGACACATTAGGCAAGACACATTAGCCAAGACACATTAGCCGAGACACATTAGCCTAGACATCTTAGCCAAGACACCTTAGCCAAGACACATTAGCCAAGACACATTAGCCAAGACACTTTAGCCAAGACACATTAGCCTAGACATCTTAGCCAAGACACCTTAGCCAAGACACATTAGCCAAGACACATTAGCCAAGACACTTTAGCCAAGACACATTAGCCAAGACACATTAGCCAAGACACCTTAGCCAAGACACATTAGCCAAGACACCTTAGCCAAGACACATTCGCCAAGACACCTTAGCCAATACACATTAGCCGAGACACATTAGCCAAGACACATAAGCCAAGACACATAAGCCAAGACACCTTAGCCAAGACACATTAGCCAAGACACTTTAGCCAAGACACATTAGCCAAGACACATTAGCCGAGACACATTAGCCAAGACACCTTAGCCAAGACACATTAGCCAAGACACATTAGCCAAGACACCTTAGCCATACACCTTAGCCAAGACACATTAGCCAAGACACATTAGCCAAGACACATTAGCCAAGACACCTTAGCCGAGACACCTTAGCCAAGACACCTTAGCCAAGACACATTAGCCAAGACACCTTAGCCAAGACACATTAGCCTAGACATCTTAGCCAAGACACCTTAGCCAAGACACATTAGCCAAGACACATTAGCCAAGACACTTTAGCCAAGACACATTAGCCAAGACACATTAGCCAAGACACCTTAGCCAAGACACATTAGCCAAGACACCTTAGCCAAGACACATTCGCCAAGACACCTTAGCCAATACACATTAGCCGAGACACATTAGCCAAGACACATAAGCCAAGACACATAAGCCAAGACACCTTAGCCAAGACACATTAGCCAAGACACTTTAGCCAAGACACATTAGCCAAGACACATTAGCCGAGACACATTAGCCAAGACACCTTAGCCAAGACACATTAGCCAAGACACATTAGCCAAGACACCTTAGCCATACACCTTAGCCAAGACACATTAGCCAAGACACATTAGCCAAGACACATTAGCCAAGACACCTTAGCCGAGACACCTTAGCCAAGACACCTTAGCCAAGACACATTAGCCAAGACACCTTAGCCAAGACACATTAGCCAAGACACATTAGCCGAGACACATTAGCCTAGACATCTTAGCCAAGACACCTTAGCCAAGACACATTAGCCAAGACACCTTAGCCACGACACATTAGCCGAGACACATTAGCCGAGACACATTAGCCAAGACACCTTAGCCAAGACACCTTAGCCAAGACACCTTAGCCAAGACACATTAGCCAAGACACATTAGCCAAGACACCTTAGCCAAGACACATTAGCCAAGACACATTAGCCAAGACACATTAGCCAAGACACATTAGCCAAGACACCTTAGCCAAGAAATCTTAGCCAAGACACATTAGCCAAGACACATTAGCCGAGACACATTAGCCAAGACACCTTAGCCAAGACACATTCGCCAAGACACCTTAGCCAATACACATTAGCCGAGACACATTAGCCAAGACACATAAGCCAAGACACCTTAGCCAAGACACATTAGCCGAGACACCTTAGCCAAGACACCTTAGCCAAGACAAATTAGTCAAGACACCTTAGCCAAGACACCTTAGCCAAGACACCTTAGCCAAGACACATTAGCCAAGACACATTAGCCAAGACACATTAGCCAAGACACATTAGCCAAGACACCTTAGCCAAGACACCTAAGCCAACACACATTAGCCAAGACACCTTAGCCAAGACACCTTAGCCAAGACACCTTAGCCAAGACACCTTAGCCAAGACACATTAGCCAAGACACCTTAGCCGAGACACATTAGCCAAGACACCTTAGCCAAGACACCTTAGCCAAGACACATTAGCCGAGACACATTAGCCAAGACACATTAGCCAAGACACATTAGCCAAGACACCTTAGCCAAGACACCTTAGCCAAGACACATTAGCCAAGACACCTTCGCCAAGACACATTAGATAAGACACCTTAGCCAAGACACATAAGCCAAGACACCTTAGCCAAGACACATTAGCCAAGACACTTTAGCCAAGACACATTAGCCAAGACACATTAGCCAACACACATTAGCCAAGACACCTTAGCCAAGACACATTAGCCAAGACACATTAGCCAAGACACCTTAGCCATACACCTTAGCCAAGACACATTAGCCAAGACACATTAGCCAAGACACATTAGCCAAGACACCTTAGCCAAGACACCTTAGCCGAGACACCTTAGCCAAGACACCTTAGCCAAGACACATTAGCCAAGACACCTTAGCCAAGACACATTAGCCAAGACACATTAGCCGAGACACATTAGCCTAGACATCTTAGCCAAGACACCTTAGCCAAGACACATTAGCCAAGACATATTAGCCAAGACACTTTAGCCAAGATACCTTAGCCAAGACACATTAGCCAAGACACCTTAGCCAAGACACATTAGCCAAGACACATTAGCCAAGACACTTTAGCCAAGACACATTAGCCAAGACACATTAGCCAAGACACCTTAGCCAAGACACATTAGCCAAGACACATTAGCCAAGACACCTTAGCCATGACACTTTAGCCAAGACACATTAGCCAAGACACCTTAGCCATGACACATTAGCCAAGACACCTTAGCCAAGACACTTTAGCCAAGACACATTAGCCAAGACACCTTAGCCAAGACACCTTAGCCAAGACACATTAGCCAAGACACATTAGCCAAGACACCTTAGCCAAGACACCTTAGCCAAGACACATTAGCCAAGACACATTAGCCAAGACACCTTAGCCAAGACACCTTAGCCAAGACACCTTAGCCAAGACACATTAGCCAAGACACCTTAGCCAAGACACATTAGCCAAGACACCTTAGCCAAGACACATTAGCCAAGACACATTAGCCAAGACACATTAGCCAAGACACATTAGCCGAGACACATTAGCCAAGACACCTTAGCCAAGACATCTTAGCCAAGACACCTTAGCCAAGACACTTCAGCCAAGACACATTAGCCAAGACACTTTAGCCAAGACACATTAGCCAAGACACATTAGAAAAGACACATTAGCCAAGACACATTAGCCAAGACACATTAGCCAAGACACCTTAGCCAAGACGTCTTAGCCAAGACACATTAGCCAAGACACACTAGCCAAGACACTTTAGCCTAGACACATTAGCCGAGACACATTAGCCAAGACACCTTAGCCAAGACACCTTAGCCAAGACACATTAGCCGAGACACATTAGCCAAGACACATTAGCCAAGACACATTAGCCAAGACACCTTAGCCAAGACACCTTAGCCAAGACACATTAGCCAAGACACCTTAGCCAAGACACATTAGATAAGACACCTTAGCCAAGACACATAAGCCAAGACACCTTAGCCAAGACACATTAGCCAAGACACTTTAGCCAAGACACATTAGCCAAGACACATTAGCCAACACACATTAGCCAAGACATCTTAGCCAAGACACCTTAGCCAAGACACTTTAGCCAAGACACATTAGCCAAGACACCTTAGCCATACACCTTAGCCAAGACACATTAGCCAAGACACATTAGCCAAGACACATTAGCCAAGACACCTTAGCCAAGACACCTTAGCCGAGACACCTTAGCCAAGACACCTAAGCCAACACACATTAGCCAAGACACCTTAGCCAAGACACCTTAGCCAAGACACCTTAGCCAAGACACCTTAGCCAAGACACATTAGCCAAGACACCTTAGCCGAGACACATTAGCCAAGACACCTTAGCCAAGACACCTTAGCCAAGACACATTAGCCGAGACACATTAGCCAAGACACATTAGCCAAGACACATTAGCCAAGACACCTTAGCCAAGACACCTTAGCCAAGACACATTAGCCAAGACACCTTCGCCAAGACACATTAGATAAGACACCTTAGCCAAGACACATAAGCCAAGACACCTTAGCCAAGACACATTAGCCAAGACACTTTAGCCAAGACACATTAGCCAAGACACATTAGCCAACACACATTAGCCAAGACACCTTAGCCAAGACACATTAGCCAAGACACATTAGCCAAGACACCTTAGCCATACACCTTAGCCAAGACACATTAGCCAAGACACATTAGCCAAGACACATTAGCCAAGACACCTTAGCCAAGACACCTTAGCCGAGACACCTTAGCCAAGACACCTTAGCCAAGACACATTAGCCAAGACACCTTAGCCAAGACACATTAGCCAAGACACATTAGCCGAGACACATTAGCCTAGACATCTTAGCCAAGACACCTTAGCCAAGACACATTAGCCAAGACACATTAGCCAAGACACTTTAGCCAAGACACCTTAGCCAAGACACATTAGCCAAGACACCTTAGCCAAGACACATTAGCCAAGACACATTAGCCAAGACACTTTAGCCAAGACACATTAGCCAAGACACATTAGCCAAGACACCTTAGCCAAGACACATTAGCCAAGACACATTAGCCAAGCCACATTAGCCAAGACACTTTAGCCAAGACACATTAGCCAAGACACATTAGCCGAGACACATTAGCCAAGACACCTTAGCCAAGACACATTAGCCAAGACACATTAGCCAAGACACCTTAGCCATACACCTTAGCCAAGACACATTAGCCAAGACACATTAGCCAAGACACATTAGCCAAGACACCTTAGCCGAGACACCTTAGCCAAGACACCTTAGCCAAGACACCTTAGCCAAGAAATCTTAGCCAAGACACATTAGCCAAGACACATTAGCCGAGACACATTAGCCAAGACACCTTAGCCAAGACACATTCGCCAAGACACCTTAGCCAATACACATTAGCCGAGACACATTAGCCAAGACACATAAGCCAAGACACCTTAGCCAAGACACATTAGCCGAGACACCTTAGCCAAGACACCTTAGCCAAGACAAATTAGTCAAGACACCTTAGCCAAGACACCTTAGCCAAGACACCTTAGCCAAGACACATTAGCCAAGACACATTAGCCAAGACACATTAGCCAAGACACATTAGCCAAGACACCTTAGCCAAGACACCTAAGCCAACACACATTAGCCAAGACACCTTAGCCAAAACACCTTAGCCAAGACACCTTAGCCAAGACACCTTAGCCAAGACACATTAGCCAAGACACCTTAGCCGAGACACATTAGCCAAGACACCTTAGCCAAGACACCTTAGCCAAGACACATTAGCCGAGACACATTAGCCAAGACACATTAGCCAAGACACATTAGCCAAGACACCTTAGCCAAGACACCTTAGCCAAGACACATTAGCCAAGACACCTTCGCCAAGACACATTAGATAAGACACCTTAGCCAAGACACATAAGCCAAGACACCTTAGCCAAGACACATTAGCCAAGACACTTTAGCCAAGACACATTAGCCAAGACACATTAGCCAACACACATTAGCCAAGACACCTTAGCCAAGACACATTAGCCAAGACACATTAGCCAAGACACCTTAGCCATACACCTTAGCCAAGACACATTAGCAAAGACACATTAGCCAAGACACATTAGCCAAGACACCTTAGCCAAGACACCTTAGCCGAGACACCTTAGCCAAGACACCTTAGCCAAGACACATTAGCCAAGACACCTTAGCCAAGACACATTAGCCAAGACACATTAGCCGAGACACATTAGCCTAGACACATTAGCCAAGACACCTTAGCCAAGACACCTTAGCCAAGACACATTAGCCAAGACACATTAGCCAAGACACCTTAGCCAAGACACCTTAGCCAAGACACCTTAGCCAAGACACATTAGCCAAGACACCTTAGCCAAGACACATTAGCCAAGACACCTTAGCCAAGACACATTAGCCAAGACACATTAGCCAAGACACATTAGCCAAGACACATTAGCCGAGACACATTAGCCAAGACACATTAGCCAAGACATCTTAGCCAAGACACCTTAGCCAAGACACTTTAGCCAAGACACCTTAGCCAAGACACTTTAGCCAAGACACATTAGCCAAGACACATTAGCCAAGACACCTTAGCCAAGACACATTAGCCAAGACACATTAGCCAAGACACCTTAGCCAAGACGTCTTAGCCAAGACACATTAGCCAAGACACACTAGCCAAGACACTTTAGCCTAGACACATTAGCCCAGACACCTTAGCCAAGACACCTTAGCAAAGACATATTAGCCAAGACACATTAGCCTAGACACATTAGCCGAGACACCTTAGCCAAGACACCTTAGCGAAGACACATCAGCCAAGGCACATTAGCCAAGACACCTTAGCCAAAACACCTTACCCAAGACACCTTAGCCAAGACACATTAGCCAAGACACCTTAGCCAAGACACCTTAGCCGAGACACCTTAGCCAAGACACCTTAGCCAAGACACATTAGCCAAGACACCTTAGCCAAGACACATTAGCCAAGACACATTAGCCGAGACACATTAGCCTAGACACATTAGCCAAGACACCTTAGCCAAGACACCTTAGCCAAGACACATTAGCCAAGACACATTAGCCAAGACACCTTAGCCAAGACACCTTAGCCAAGACACCTTAGCCAAGACACATTAGCCAAGACACCTTAGCCAAGACACATTAGCCAAGACACCTTAGCCAAGACACATTAGCCAAGACACATTAGCCAAGACACATTAGCCAAGACACATTAGCCGAGACACATTAGCCAAGACACTTTAGCCTAGACACATTAGCCCATACACCTTAGCCAAGACACCTTAGCCAAGACACCTTAGCAAAGACATATTAGAAAAGACACATTAGCCTAGACACATTAGCCGAGACACCTTAGCCAAGACACCTTAGCGAAGACACATTAGCCAAGGCACATTAGCCAAGACACCTTAGCCAAAACACCTTAGCCAAGACACCTTAGCCAAGACACTTTAGCCAAGACACCTTAGTCAAGACACCTTAGCCAAGACATATTAGCCAAGACACATTAGCCAAGACACCTTAGCCAAGACACCTTAGCCAAGACATATTAGCCAAGACACATTAGCCAAGACACCTTAGTCAAGACACATTAGCCAAGACACATTAGCCAAGACACATTAGCCAAGACACCTTAGCCAAGACACATTAGCCAAGACACCTTAGCCAAGACACCTTAGCCAAGACACCTTAGCCAAGACACCTTAGCCAAGACACATTAGCCAAGACACCTTAGCCAAGACACCTTAGCCAAGACACGTTAGCCAAGACACATTAGCCAAGACACCTTAGCCAAGACACATTAGCCAAGACACCTTAGCCGAGACACCTTAGCCAAGACACCTTAGTCAAGACACATTAGCCAAGACACCTTAGCCAAGACACATTAGCCGAGACACCTTAGCCAAGACACTCTAGCCAAGACACATTAGCCAAGACACATTAGCCAAGACACCTTAGCCGAGACACCTAAGCCAAGACACATTAGCCAAGACACATTAGCCAAGACACATTAGCCAAGACACCTTAGCCAAGACACATTAGCCAAGACACTTCATCCAAGACACATTAGCCAAGACACATTAGCCAAGACACATTAGCCAAGACACATTAGCCAAGACACCTTAGTCAAGACACATTAGCCAAGACACATTAGCCAAGACACATTAGCCAAGACACCTTAGCCAAGACACATTAGCCAAGACACCTTAGCCAAGACACCTTAGCCAAGACACCTTAGCCAAGACACATTAGCCAAGACACCTTAGCCAAGACACCTTAGCCAAGACACCTTAGCCAAGACACTTTAGCCAAGACACCTTAGCCAAGACACATTAGCCAAGACACATTAGCCAAGACACATTAGCCAAGACACATTAGCCGAGACACATTAGCCAAGACACATTAGCCAAGACACATTAGCCAAGACACCTTAGCCACGACACCTTAGCCAAGACACATTAGCCAAGACACATTAGATAAGACACCTTAGCCAAGACACATAAGCCAAGACACCTTAGCCAAGGCACATTAGCCAAGACACTTTAGCCAAGACACATTAGCCAAGACACATTAGCCAACACACATTAGCCAAGACACCTTAGCCAAGACACATTAGCCAAGACACATTAGCCGAGACACCTTAGCCAAGACACTCTAGCCAAGACACATTAGCCAAGACACATTAGCCGAGACACCTTAGCCGAGACACCTAAGCCAAGACACATTAGCCAAGACACATTAGCCAAGACACATTAGCCAGGACACCTTAGCCAAGACACATTAGCCAAGACACTTCATCCAAGACACATTAGCCAAGACACATTAGCCAAGACACATTTGCCAAGACACCTTAATCAAGACACATTAGCCAAGACACATTAGCCAAGACACATTAGCCAAGACACCTTAGCCAAGACACATTAGCCAAGACACCTTAGCCAAGACACCTTAGCCAAGACACCTTAGCCAAGACACATTAGCCAAGACACCTTAGCCAAGACACCTTAGCCAAGACACGTTAGCCAAGACACATTAGCCAAGACACATTAGCCAAGACACATTAGCCAAGACACATTAGCCAAGACACCTTAGCCAAGACACATTAGCCAAGACACTTCATCCAAGACACATTAGCCAAGACACATTAGCCAAGACACATTAGCCAAGACACATTAGCCAAGACACCTTAGTCAAGACACATTAGCCAAGACACATTAGATAAGACACCTTAGCCAAGACACATAAGCCAAGACACCTTAGCCAAGACACATTAGCCAAGACACTTTAGCCAAGACACATTAGCCAAGACACATTAGCCAACACACATTAGCCAAGACATCTTAGCCAAGACACCTTAGCCAAGACACTTTAGCCAAGACACATTAGCCAAGACACTTTAGCCAAGACACATTAGCCAAGACACCTTAGCCAAGAAATCTTAGCCAAGACACATTAGCCAAGACACATTAGCCGAGACACATTAGCCAAGACACCTTAGCCAAGACACATTCGCCAAGACACCTTAGCCAATACACATTAGCCGAGACACATTAGCCAAGACACATAAGCCAAGACACCTTAGCCAAGACACATTAGCCGAGACACCTTAGCCAAGACACCTTAGCCAAGACAAATTAGTCAAGACACCTTAGCCAAGACACCTTAGCCAAGACACCTTAGCCAAGACACCTTAGCCAAGACACATTAGCCGAGACACATTAGCCAAGACACATTAGCCAAGACACCTTAGCCAAGACACCTTAGCCAAGACACATTAGCCAAGACACCTTAGCCGAGACACATTAGCCAAGACACCTTAGCCAAGACACCTTAGCCAAGACACATTAGCCGAGACACATTAGCCAAGACACATTAGCCAAGACACATTAGCCAAGACACCTTAGCCAAGACACCTTAGCCAAGACACATTAGCCAAGACACATTAGCCAAGACACTTTAGCCAAGACACATTAGCCAAGACACCTTAGCCAAGAAATCTTAGCCAAGACACATTAGCCAAGACACATTAGCCGAGACACATTAGCCAAGACACCTTAGCCAAGACACGTTCGCCAAGACACCTTAGCCAATACACATTAGCCGAGACACATTAGCCAAGACACATAAGCCAAGACACCTTAGCCAAGACACATTAGCCGAGACACCTTAGCCAAGACACATTAGCCAAGACACATTAGCCAAGACACATTAGCCAAGACACATTAGCCAAGACACCTTAGCCAAGACACCTAAGCCAACACACATTAGCCAAGACACCTTAGCCAAAACACCTTAGCCAAGACACCTTAGCCAAGACACCTTAGCCAAGACACATTAGCCAAGACACCTTAGCCGAGACACATTAGCCAAGACACCTTAGCCAAGACACCTTAGCCAAGACACATTAGCCGAGACACATTAGCCAAGACACATTAGCCAAGACACATTAGCCAAGACACCTTCGCCAAGACACATTAGATAAGACACCTTAGCCAAGACACATAAGCCAAGACACCTTAGCCAAGACACATTAGCCAAGACACTTTAGCCAAGACACATTAGCCAAGACACATTAGCCAAGACACATTAGCCAAGACACCTTAGCCAAGACACATTAGCCAAGACACATTAGCCAAGACACCTTAGCCATACACCTTAGCCAAGACACTTTAGCCAAGACACATTAGCCAAGACACATTAGCCAAGACACCTTAGCCAAGACACCTTAGCCGAGACACCTTAGCCAAGACACCTTAGCCAAGACACATTAGCCAAGACACCTTAGCCAAGACACATTAGCCAAGACACATTAGCCAAGACACCTTAGCCAAGACACCTAAGCCAACACACATTAGCCAAGACACCTTAGCCAAAACACCTTAGCCAAGACACCTTAGCCAAGACACCTTAGCCAAGACACATTAGCCAAGACACCTTAGCCGAGACACATTAGCCAAGACACCTTAGCCAAGACACCTTAGCCAAGACACATTAGCCGAGACACATTAGCCAAGACACATTAGCCAAGACACATTAGCCAAGACACCTTCGCCAAGACACATTAGATAAGACACCTTAGCCAAGACACATAAGCCAAGACACCTTAGCCAAGACACATTAGCCAAGACACTTTAGCCAAGACACATTAGCCAAGCCACATTAGCCAAGACACATTAGCCAAGACACCTTAGCCAAGACACATTAGCCAAGACACATTAGCCAAGACACCTTAGCCATACACCTTAGCCAAGACACTTTAGCCAAGACACATTAGCCAAGACACATTAGCCAAGACACCTTAGCCAAGACACCTTAGCCGAGACACCTTAGCCAAGACACCTTAGCCAAGACACATTAGCCAAGACACCTTAGCCAAGACACATTAGCCAAGACACATTAGCCGAGACACATTAGCCTAGACACATAAGCCAAGACACCTTAGCCAAGACACCTTAGCCAAGACACATTAGCCAAGACACATTAGCCAAGACACCTTAGCCAAGACACCTTAGCCAAGACACCTTAGCCAAGACACATTAGCCAAGACACCTTAGCCAAGACACATTAGCCAACACACATTAGCCAAGACACATTAGCCAAGACACATTAGCCAAGACACATTAGCCAAGACACATTAGCCGAGACACATTAGCCAAGACACATTAGCCAAGACATCTTAGCCAAGACACCTTAGCCAAGACACTTTAGCCAAGACACCTTAGCCAAGACACTTTAGCCAAGACACATTAGCCAAGACACCTTAGCCAAGACACCTTAGCCAAGACACCTTAGCCAAGACACCTTAGCCAAGACACCTTAGCCAAGACACCATAGCCAAGACACCTTAGCCAAGACACCTTAGCCAAGACACATTAGCCAAGACACCTTAGCCAAGACACATTAGCCAAGACACATTAGCCAAGACACCTTAGCCAAGACGTCTTAGCCAAGACACATTAGCCAAGACACACTAGCCAAGACACTTTAGCCTAGACACATTAGCCCAGACACCTTAGCCAAGACACCTTAGCAAAGACATATTAGCCAAGACACATTAGCCTAGACACATTAGCCGAGACACCTTAGCCAAGACACCTTAGCGAAGACACATTAGCCAAGGCACATTAGCCAAGACACCTTAGCCAAAACACCTTACCCAAGACACCTTAGCCAAGACACATTAGCCAAGACACCTTAGCCAAGACACCTTAGCCGAGACACCTTAGCCAAGACACCTTAGCCAAGACACATTAGCCAAGACACCTTAGCCAAGACACATTAGCCAAGACACATTAGCCGAGACACATTAGCCAAGACACATTAGCCAAGACACCTTAGCCAAGACACCTTAGCCAAGACACCTTAGCCAAGACACATTAGCCAAGACACCTTAGCCAAGACACATTAGCCAAGACACCTTAGCCAAGACACATTAGCCAAGACACATTAGCCAAGACACATTAGCCAAGACACATTAGCCGAGACACATTAGCCAAGACACTTTAGCCTAGACACATTAGCCCATACACCTTAGCCAAGACACCTTAGCCAAGACACCTTAGCAAAGACATATTAGAAAAGACACATTAGCCTAGACACATTAGCCGAGACACCTTAGCCAAGACACCTTAGCGAAGACACATTAGCCAAGGCACATTAGCCAAGACACCTTAGCCAAAACACCTTAGCCAAGACACCTTAGCCAAGACACTTTAGCCAAGACACCTTAGTCAAGACACCTTAGCCAAGACATATTAGCCAAGACACATTAGCCAAGACACCTTAGCCAAGACACCTTAGCCAAGACATATTAGCCAAGACACATTAGCCAAGACACCTTAGTCAAGACACATTAGCCAAGACACATTAGCCAAGACACATTAGCCAAGACACCTTAGCCAAGACACATTAGCCAAGACACCTTAGCCAAGACACCTAAGCCAAGACACCTTAGCCAAGACACCTTAGCCAAGACACTTTAGCCAAGACACCTTAGCCAAGACACATTAGCCAAGACACCTTAGCCAAGACACCTTAGCCAAGACACGTTAGCCAAGACACATTAGCCAAGACACCTTAGCCAAGACACATTAGCCAAGACACCTTAGCCGAGACACCTTAGCCAAGACACCTTAGTCAAGACACATTAGCCAAGACACCTTAGCCAAGACACTTTAGCCAAGACACCTTAGCCAAGACACATTAGCCGAGACACCTTAGCCAAGACACTCTAGCCAAGACACATTAGCCAAGACACATTAGCCAAGACACCTTAGCCGAGACACCTAAGCCAAGACACATTAGCCAAGACACATTAGCCAAGACACATTAGCCAAGACACCTTAGCCAAGACACATTAGCCAAGACACTTCATCCAAGACACATTAGCCAAGACACATTAGCCAAGACACCTTAGTCAAGACACATTAGCCAAGACACTTCATCCAAGACACATTAGCCAAGACACATTAGCCAAGACACCTTAGTCAAGACACATTAGCCAAGACACATTAGCCAAGACACATTAGCCAAGACACCTTAGCCAAGACACATTAGCCAAGACACCTTAGCCAAGACACCTTAGCCAAGACACCTTAGCAAAGACATATTAGAAAAGACACATTAGCCAAGACACATTAGCCAAGACACATTAGCCAAGACACCTTAGTCAAGACACATTAGCCAAGACACCTTAGCCAAGACACATTAGCCAAGACACCTTAGCCAAGACACATTAGCCAAGACACCTTAGCCAAGACACATTAGCCAAGACACATTAGCCAAGACACATTAGCCAAGACACATTAGCCGAGACACATTAGCCAAGACACTTTAGCCTAGACACATTAGCCCATACACCTTAGCCAAGACACCTTAGCCAAGACACCTTAGCAAAGACATATTAGAAAAGACACATTAGCCAAGACACATTAGCCAAGACACATTAGCCAAGACACCTTAGTCAAGACACATTAGCCAAGACACCTTAGCCAAGACACATTAGCCAAGACACCTTAGCCAAGACACATTAGCCAAGACACCTTAGCCAAGACACATTAGCCAAGACACATTAGCCAAGACACATTAGCCAAGACACATTAGCCGAGACACATTAGCCAAGACACTTTAGCCTAGACACATTAGCCCATACACCTTAGCCAAGACACCTTAGCCAAGACACCTTAGCAAAGACATATTAGAAAAGACACATTAGCCTAGACACATTAGCCGAGACACCTTAGCCAAGACACCTTAGCGAAGACACATTAGCCAAGGCACATTAGCCAAGACACCTTAGCCAAAACACCTTAGCCAAGACACCTTAGCCAAGACACTTTAGCCAAGACACCTTAGTCAAGACACCTTAGCCAAGACATATTAGCCAAGACACATTAGCCAAGACACCTTAGCCAAGACACCTTAGCCAAGACATATTAGCCAAGACACATTAGCCAAGACACCTTAGCCAAGACACATTAGCCAAGACACATTAGCCAAGACACATTAGCCAAGACACCTTAGCCAAGACACATTAGCCAAGACACCTTAGCCAAGACACCTAAGCCAAGACACCTTAGCCAAGACACCTTAGCCAAGACACTTTAGCCAAGACACCTTAGCCAAGACACATTAGCCAAGACACCTTAGCCAAGACACCTTAGCCAAGACACGTTAGCCAAGACACATTAGCCAAGACACCTTAGCCAAGACACATTAGCCAAGACACCTTAGCCGAGACACCTTAGCCAAGACACCTTAGTCAAGACACATTAGCCAAGACACCTTAGCCAAGACACTTTAGCCAAGACACCTTAGCCAAGACACATTAGCCGAGACACCTTAGCCAAGACACTCTAGCCAAGACACATTAGCCAAGACACATTAGCCAAGACACCTTAGCCGAGACACCTAAGCCAAGACACATTAGCCAAGACACATTAGCCAAGACACATTAGCCAAGACACCTTAGCCAAGACACATTAGCCAAGACACTTCATCCAAGACACATTAGCCAAGACACATTAGCCAAGACACCTTAGTCAAGACACATTAGCCAAGACACTTCATCCAAGACACATTAGCCAAGACACATTAGCCAAGACACCTTAGTCAAGACACATTAGCCAAGACACATTAGCCAAGACACATTAGCCAAGACACCTTAGCCAAGACACATTAGCCAAGACACCTTAGCCAAGACACATTAGCAAAGACACCTTAGCCAAGACACATTAGCCAAGACACCTTAGCCAAGACACCTTAGCCAAGACACGTTAGCCAAGACACATTAGCCAAGACACCTTAGCCAAGACACATTAGCCAAGACACATTAGCCAAGACACATTAGCCAAGACACATTAGCCGAGACACATTAGCCAAGACACATTAGCCAAGACACATTAGCCAAGACACCTTAGCCACGACACCTTAGCCAAGACACATTAGCCAAGACACATTAGATAAGACACCTTAGCCAAGACACATAAGCCAAGACACCTTAGCCAAGGCACATTAGCCAAGACACTTTAGCCAAGACACATTAGCCAAGACACATTAGCCAACACACATTAGCCAAGACACCTTAGCCAAGACACATTAGCCAAGACACATTAGCCGAGACACCTTAGCCAAGACACTCTAGCCAAGACACATTAGCCAAGACACATTAGCCAAGACACCGTAGCCGAGACACCTAAGCCAAGACACATTAGCCAAGACACATTAGCCAAGACACATTAGCCAGGACACCTTAGCCAAGACACATTAGCCAAGACACTTCATCCAAGACACATTAGCCAAGACACATTAGCCAAGACACATTAGCCAAGACACATTTGCCAAGACACCTTAGTCAAGACACATTAGCCAAGACACATTAGCCAAGACACATTAGCCAAGACACATTAGCCAAGACACCTTAGCCAAGACACATTAGCCAAGACACCTTAGCCAAGACACCTTAGCCAAGACACCTTAGCCAAGACACATTAGCCAAGACACCTTAGCCAAGACACCTTAGCCAAGACACGTTAGCCAAGACACATTAGCCAAGACACATTAGCCAAGACACATTAGCCAAGACACATTAGCCAAGACACCTTAGCCAAGACACATTAGCCAAGACACTTCATCCAAGACACATTAGCCAAGACACATTAGCCAAGACACATTAGCCAAGACACATTAGCCAAGACACCTTAGTCAAGACACATTAGCCAAGACACATTAGCCAAGACACATTAGCCAAGACACCTTAGCCAAGACACATTAGCCAAGACACCTTAGCCAAGACACCTTAGCCAAGACACCTTAGCCAAGACACATTAGCCAAGACACCTTAGCCAAGACACCTTAGCCAAGACACGTTAGCCAAGACACATTAGCCAAGACACCTTAGCCAAGACACATTAGCCAAGACACATTAGCCAAGACACATTAGCCAAGACACATTAGCCGAGACACATTAGCCAAGACACATTAGCCAAGACACATTAGCCAAGACACCTTAGCCAAGACACCTTAGCCAAGACACATTAGCCAAGACACATTAGATAAGACACCTTAGCCAAGACACATAAGCCAAGACACCTTAGCCAAGGCACATTAGCCAAGACACTTTAGCCAAGACACATTAGCCAAGACACATTAGCCAACACACATTAGCCAAGACACATTAGCCAAGACACCTTAGCCGAGACACCTTAGCCAAGACACCTTAGCCAAGACACATTAGCCAAGACACCTTAGCCAAGACACATTAGCCAAGACACATTAGCCGAGACACATTAGCCTAGACATCTTAGCCAAGACACCTTAGCCAAGACACATTAGCCAAGACACATTAGCCAAGACACTTTAGCCAAGACACATTAGCCTAGACATCTTAGCCAAGACACCTTAGCCAAGACACATTAGAAAAGACACATTAGCCAAGACACTTTAGCCAAGACACATTAGCCAAGACACATTAGCCAAGACACATTAGCCAAGACACCTTAGCCAAGACACATTAGCCAAGACACATTAGCCAAGACACCTTAGCCATGACACTTTAGCCAAGACACATTAGCCAAGACACCTTAGCCATGACACCTTAGCCAAGACACCTTAGCCAAGACACTTTAGCCAAGACACATTAGCCAAGACACCTTAGCCAAGACACCTTAGCCAAGACACATTAGCCAAGACACATTAGCCAAGACACCTTAGCCAAGACACCTTAGCCAAGACACATTAGCCAAGACACATTAGCCAAGACACCTTAGCCAAGACACATTAGCCAAGACACCTTATCCAAGTCACCTTAGCCATGACACTTTAGCCAAGACACATTAGCCAAGACACCTTAGCCAAGACACCTTAGCCAAGACACCTTAGCCAAGACACATTAGCCAAGACACCTTAGCCAAGACACATTAGCCAAGACACCTTAGCCAAGACACATTAGCCAAGACACATTAGCCAAGACATCTTAGCCAAGACACCTTAGCCAAGACACTTTAGCCAAGACACATTAGCCAAGACACTTTAGCCAAGACACATTAGCCAAGACACATTAGCCAAGACACCTTAGCCAAGACACATTAGCCAAGACACATTAGCCAAGACACCTTAGCCAAGACGTCTTAGCCAAGACACATTAGCCAAGACACACTAGCCAAGACACTTTAGCCTAGACACATTAGCCCAGACACCTTAGCCAAGACACCTTAGCCAAGACACCTTAGCAAAGACATATTAGCCAAGACACATTAGCCTAGACACATTAGCCGAGACACATTAGCCAAGACACCTTAGCGAAGACACATTAGCCAAGGCACATTAGCCAAGACACCTTAGCCAAGACACCTTAGCCAAGACACATTAGCCAAGACACATTAGCCAAGACACCTTAGCCAAGACACATTAGCCAAGACACCTTATCCAAGTCACCTTAGCCATGACACTTTAGCCAAGACACATTAGCCAAGACACCTTAGCCAAGACACCTTAGCCAAGACACCTTAGCCAAGACACATTAGCCAAGACACCTTAGCCAAGACACATTAGCCAAGACACCTTAGCCAAGACACATTAGCCAAGACACATTAGCCAAGACATCTTAGCCAAGACACCTTAGCCAAGACGCTTTAGCCAAGACACATTAGCCAAGACACTTTAGCCAAGACACATTAGCCAAGACACATTAGCCAAGACACCTTAGCCAAGACACATTAGCCAAGACACATTAGCCAAGACACCTTAGCCAAGACGTCTTAGCCAAGACACATTAGCCAAGACACACTAGCCAAGACACTTTAGCCTAGACACATTAGCCCAGACACCTTAGCCAAGACACCTTAGCCAAGACACCTTAGCAAAGACATATTAGCCAAGACACATTAGCCTAGACACATTAGCCGAGACACCTTAGCCAAGACACCTTAGCGAAGACACATTAGCCAAGGCACATTAGCCAAGACACCTTAGCCAAAACACCTTACCCAAGACACCTTAGTCAAGACACCTTAGCCAAGACACATTAGCCCAGACACCTTAGCCAAGACACCTTAGCCAAGACACCTTAGCCAAGACATATAAGCCAAGACACATTAGCCAAGACACATTAGCCAAGACACATTCGCCAAGACACCTTAGCCAAGACACCTAAGCCAAGACACATTAGCCAAGACACATTAGCCAAGACACATTCGCCAAGACACCTTAGCCAAGACACATTAGCCAAGACACTTCATCCAAGACACATTAGCCAAGACACATTAGCCAAGACACATTAGCCAAGACACCTTAGTCAAGACACCTTAGCCAAGACACCTTAGCAAAGACATATTAGCCAAGACACATTAGCCGAGACACCTTAGCCAAGACACCTTAGCGAAGACACATTAGCCAAGGCACATTAGCCAAGACACCTTAGCCAAAACACCTTACCCAAGACACCTTAGCCAAGACACCTTAGCCAAGACACATTAGCCCAGACACCTTAGCCAAGACACCTTAGCCAAGACACCTTAGCCAAGACATATTAGCCAAGACACTCTAGCCAAGACACATTAGCCAAGACACATTAGCCAAGACACCTTAGCCGAGACACCTAAGCCAAGACACATTAGCCAAGACACATTAGCCAAGACACATTCGCCAAGACACCTTAGCCAAGACACCTTAGCCAAGACACTTCATCCAAGACACATTAGCCAAGACACATTAGCCAAGACACATTAGCCAAGACACATTAGCCAAGACACCTTAGTCAAGACACATTAGCCAAGACACATTAGCCAAGACACATTAGCCAAGACACCTTAGCCAAGACACATTAGCCAAGACACCTTAGCCAAGACACCTTAGCCAAGACACCTTAGCCAAGACACATTAGCCAAGACACCTTAGCCAAGACACCTTAGCCAAGACACGTTAGCCAAGACACATTAGCCAAGACACCTTAGCCAAGACACATTAGCCAAGACACATTAGCCAAGACACATTAGCCAAGACACATTAGCCGAGACACATTAGCCAAGACACATTAGCCAAGACACATTAGCCAAGACACCTTAGCCAAGACACCTTAGCCAAGACACATTAGCCAAGACACCTTCGCCAAGACACATTAGATAAGACACCTTAGCCAAGACACATAAGCCAAGACACCTTAGCCAAGACACATTAGCCAAGACACTTTAGCCAAGACACATTAGCCAAGACACATTAGCCAACACACATTAGCCAAGACACCTTAGCCAAGACACATTAGCCAAGACACATTAGCCAAGACACCTTAGCCATACACCTTAGCCAAGACACATTAGCCAAGACACCTTAGCCAAGACACATTAGCCAAGACACATTAGCCAACACACATTAGCCAAGACACCTTAGCCAAGACACATTAGCCAAGACACCTTAGCCAAGACACCTTAGCCAAGACATTTTAGCCAAGACACATTAGCCAAGACACATTCGCCAAGACACCTTAGAAAAGACACATTAGCCAAGACACATAAGCCAAGACACCTTAGCCAAGACACATTAGCCAAGACACATTAGCCAAGACACATTAGCCGAGACACCTTAGCCAAGACACATTAGCCAAGACACATAAGCCAAGACACCTTAGCCAAGACACATTAGCCAAGACACCTTCGCCAAGACACATTAGATAAGACACCTTAGCCAAGACACATAAGCCAAGACACCTTAGCCAAGACACATTAGCCAAGACACATTAGCCAACACACATTAGCCAAGACACCTTAGCCAAGACACATTAGCCAAGACACATTAGCCAAGACACCTTAGCCATACACCTTAGCCAAGACACATTAGCCAAGACACATTAGCCAAGACACATTAGCCAAGACACATTAGCCAAGACACCTTAGCCGAGACACCTTAGCCAAGACACCTTAGCCAAGACATATTAGCCAAGACACCTTAGCCAAGACACATTAGCCAAGACACATTAGCCGAGACACATTAGCCGAGACACATTAGCCGAGACACATTAGCCGAGACACATTAGCCAAGACACCTTAGCCAAGACACATTAGCCAAGACACATTAGCCGAGACACCTTAACCAAGACACCTTAGCAAAGACATTTTAGCCAAGACACATTAGCCAAGACACATTCGCCAAGACACCTTAGAAAAGACACATTAGCCGAGACACATTAGCCGAGACACATTAGCAAAGACACCTTAGCCAAGACACATTAGCCGAGACACATTAGGCAAGACACCTTAGCCAAGACACATTAGCCAAGACACAGTAGCCGAGACACATCAGCCGAGACACATTAGCCAAGACACAGTAGCCGAGACACATTAGCCGAGACACATTAGCTGAGACACATTAGCCAAGACACCTTAGCCAAGACACCTTAGCCAAGACACCTTAGCCAAGACACAGTAGCCGAGACACATTAGCCGAGACACATTAGCCGAGACACATTAGCCAAGACACCTTAGCCAAGACACATTAGCCAAGACACCTTAGCCAAAACACAGTAGCCGAGACACATTAGCCGAGACACATTAGCCGAGACACATTAGCCAAGACACCTTAGCCAAGACACATTAGCCAAGACACCTTAGCCAAGACACCTTAGCCAAGACACCTTAGCCAAGACACATTAGCCAAGACACATTAGCCAAGACACATTAGCCGAGACACCTTAGCCAAGACACCTTAGCCAAGACACCTTAGCCAAGACACCTTAGCCAAGAAACCTTAGCCAAGACACATTAGCCAAGACACCTTAGCCAAGACACATTAGCCGAGACACATTTGCCGAGACACATTAGCCGAGACACATTAGCTGAGACACATTAGCCGAGACACATTAGCTAAGACACCTTAGCCAAGACACATTAGCCAAGACACCTTAACCAAGACACCTTAGCCAAGACATTTTAGCCAAGACACATTAGCCAAGACACATTCGCCAAGACACCTTAGCCAAGACACATTAGCCGAGACACATTAGCCGAGACACATTAGCCGAGACACATTAGGAAAGACACCTTAGCCAAACACATTAGCCGAGACACATTAGGCAAGACACCTTAGCCAAGACACATTAGCCAAGACACATTAGCCAAGACACAGTAGCCGAGACACATCAGCCGAGACACATTAGCCAAGACACAGTAGCCGAGACACATTAGCCGAGACACATTAGCCAAGACACCTTAGCCAAGACACATTAGCCAAGACACCTTAGCCAAGACACCTTAGCCAAGACACCTTAGCCAAGACACATTAGCCAAGACACATTAGCCAAGACACATTAGCCGAGAAACATTAGCCAAGACACCTTAGCCAAGACACATAAGCCAAGACACATTAGCCAAGACACATTAGCCGAGACACATTAGCCAAGACACATTAGCCAAGACACAGTAGCCGAGACACATTAGCCGAGACACATTAGCCGAGACACATTAGCCAAGACACCTTAGCCAAGACACATTAGCCGAGACACATTAGCCAAGACACATTAGCCGAGACACATTAGCCGAGACACCTTAGCCAAGACACATTAGCCAAGACACATTAGCCGAGACACATTAGCCAAGACACATTAGCCAAGACACTTTAGCCAAGACACCTAAGCCAAGACACCTTAGTAAAGACACCATAGCCAAGACACATTAGCCAAGACACCTTAGCCGAGACAACTTAGCTAAGACACCTAAGCCTAGACACATTAGCCAAGAAACATAAGCCGAGACACATTAGCTAAGACACCTTAGCCAAGACACATTAGCCAAGACACCTTAACCAAGACACCTTAGCCAAGACTCCTCAGCCAAGACACATTAGCCAAGACACATAAGCCAAGACACATTAGCCAAGACACATTAGCCAAGACACCTTCGCCAAGACACCTTAGCCAAGACACCTTAGCCAAGACACCTTAGCCAAGACACCTTAGCCAAGACACCTTAGCCAAGACACATTAGAAAAAGACACATTAGCCACGACACCTTAGCCGAGACACATTAGCCAAGACACATTAGCAAAGACACATTAGCCAAGACACCTTAGCCAATACACCTTAGCCAAGACACATTAGCCAAGACACCTTAGCCAAGACACATAAGCCAAGACACCTTAGCCAAGACACATAAGCCAAGACACCTTAGCCAAGACACATTAGCCAAGCATTTAGCCAAGACACCTTAGCCAAGAAACATTAGCCAAGAAACATTAGTCGAGACACTTTAGCCAAGACACCATAGCCAAGACACATTAGCCAAGACACCTTAGCCAAGACACATTAGCCGAGACACATTAGCCAAGACACCATAGCCAAGACACATTAGCCAAGACACTTTAGCCAAGACACCTTAGCCAAGACACCTTAGCCAAGACACCTTAGCCAAGACACCTTAGCCAAGACACCTTAGCCAAGACACATTAGCCGAGACACATTAGCCAAGACACATTAGCCAAGACACATTAGCCAAGACACTTTAGCGAAGACACATTAGCCAAGACACCTTAGCCAAGGCACATTAGCCGAGACACATTAGCCATGACACATTAGCCAAGACACCTTAGCCAAGACACATTAGCCAAGACACCTTAGCCAAGACACATTAGCCAATACACTTTAGCCAAGACACCTTAGCCAAGACACCTTAGCCAAGACACCTTAGCCAAGACACATTAGCCAAGACACATTAGCCAAGACACATTAGCCAAGACACATTAGCCAAGACACCTTAGCCAAGACACATTAGCCAAGACACTTTAGCCAAGACACCTTAGCCAAGACACCTTAGCCAAGACACATTAGCCAAGACACCTTAACCAAGACACATTAGCCAAGACACATTAGCCGAGACACATTAGCCAAGACACCATAGCCAAGACACATTAGCCAAGACACCTTAGCCAAGACACATTAGCCGAGACACATTAGCCAAGACACCTCAGCCAAGACACATTAGCCAAGACACATTAGCCAAGACACCTTAGCCAAGATACCTTAGCCAAGACACATTAGCCAAGACACATAAGCCAAGACACTTTAGCCAAGACACATTAGCCAAGACACCTTAGCCAAGACACATTAGCCGAGACACATTAGCCAAGACACCTTAGCCAAGACACCTTAGCCAAGACACATTAGCCAAGACACCTTAGCCAAGACACATTAGCCAAGACACTTTAGCCAAGACACCTTAGCCAAGACACCTTAGCCAAGACACCTTAGCCAAGACACCTTAGCCAAGACATCATAGCCAAGACACATTAGCCAAGACACATTAGCCAAGACACCTTAGCCAAGACACATTAGCCAAGACACATTAGCCAAGACACATTAGCCAAGACACTTTAGCCAAGACACATTAGCCAAGACACCTTAGCCAAGACACATTAGCCAAGACACTTTAGCCAAGACACCTTAGCCAAGATACCTTAGCCAAGACACCTTAGCCAAGACACATTAGCCAAGACACCTTAGCCAAGACACATTAGCCAAGACACTTTAGCCAAGACACCTTAGCCAAGACACCTTAGCCAAGACACCTTAGCCAAGACACATTAGCCAAGACACCTTAGCCAAGACACATTAGCCAAGACACATTAGCCAAGACACATTAGCCAAGACACATTAGCCAAGACACCTTAGCCAAGACACATTAGCCAAGACACTTTAGCCAAGACACCTTAGCCAAGACACCTTAGCCAAGACACCTTAGCCAAGACACCTTAACCAAGACACATTAGCCAAGACACATTAGCCTAGACACCTTAGCCATACACCTTAGCCAAGACACATTAGCCAAGACACATTAGCCAAGACACATTAGCCAAGACACATTAGCCAAGACACATTAGCCAAGACACCTTAGCCAAGACACATTAGCCAAGACACTTTAGCCAAGACACCTTAGCCAAGACACTTTAGCCGTGACACCTTAGCCAAAACACCTTAGCCAAGACACCTTAACCAAGACACATTAGCCAAAACACCTTAGCCAAGACACCTTAACCAAGACACATTAGCCAAGACACCTTAGCCAAGACACTTTAGCCAAGACACATTAGCCAAGACACCTTAGCCAAGACACTTTAGCCAAGACACATTAGCCGAGACACATTAGCCGAGACACCTTAGCCAAGACACTTTAGCCAAGACACATTAGCCGAGACACATTAGCCAAGACACCTTAGCCAAAACACCTTAGCCAAGACACTTTAGCCAAGACACATTAGCCAAGACACCTTAGCCAAGACACATTAGCCAAGACACATTAGCAAAGACACCTTAGCCAAGACACATTAGCCAAGACACATTAGCCAAGAAACCTTAGCCAAGACACATTAGCCAAGACACCTTAGCCAAAACACCTTAGCCAAGACACCTTAGCCAAGACACCTTAGCCAAGACACATTAGCCAAGACACCTTAGCCAAGACACATTAGCCAAGACACCTTAGCCAAAACACCTTAGCCAAGACACCTTAGCCAAAACACCTTAGCCAAGACACCTTAGCCAAGACACCTTAGCCAAGACACATTAGCCAAGACACATTAGCCAAGACACATTAGCCAAGACACCTTAGCCAAGACACTTTAGCCAAGACACATTAGCCAAGACACTATAGCCAAGACACATTAGCCAAGACACATTAGTCGAGACACCTAAGCCAAGACACCTTAGCCAAGACACCTTAGCCGAAACACATTAGCCAAGACACCTTAGCCAAGACACATTAGCCAAGACACATTAGCCAACACACATTAGCCAAGACACCTTAGCCAAGACACATTAGCCAAGACACCTTAGCCAAGACACCTTAGCCAAGACATTTTAGCCAAGACACATTAGCCAAGACACATTCGCCAAGACACCTTAGAAAAGACACATTAGCCAAGACACATAAGCCAAGACACCTTAGCCAAGACACATTAGCCAAGACACATTAGCCAAGACACATTAGCCGAGACACCTTAGCCAAGACACATTAGCCAAGACACATAAGCCAAGACACCTTAGCCAAGACACATTAGCCAAGACACCTTCGCCAAGACACATTAGATAAGACACCTTAGCCAAGACACATAAGCCAAGACACCTTAGCCAAGACACATTAGCCAAGACACATTAGCCAAGACACATTAGCCAAGACACCTTAGCCAAGACACATTAGCCAAGACACATTAGCCAAGACACCTTAGCCATACACCTTAGCCAAGACACATTAGCCAAGACACATTAGCCAAGACACATTAGCCAAGACACATTAGCCAAGACACCTTAGCCGAGACACCTTAGCCAAGACACCTTAGCCAAGACATATTAGCCAAGACACCTTAGCCAAGACACATTAGCCAAGACACATTAGCCGAGACACATTAGCCGAGACACATTAGCCGAGACACATTAGCCGAGACACATTAGCCAAGACACCTTAGCCAAGACACATTAGCCAAGACACATTAGCCGAGACACCTTAACCAAGACACCTTAGCAAAGACATTTTAGCCAAGACACATTAGCCAAGACACATTCGCCAAGACACCTTAGAAAAGACACATTAGCCAAGACACATTAGCCAAGACACATTAGCAAAGACACCTTAGCCAAGACACATTAGCCAAGACACCTTAGCCAAAACACCTTAGCCAAGACACCTTAGCCAAAACACCTTAGCCAAGACACCTTAGCCAAGACACCTTAGCCAAGACACATTAGCCAAGACACATTAGCCAAGACACATTAGCCAAGACACCTTAGCCAAGACACTTTAGCCAAGACACATTAGCCAAGACACTATAGCCAAGACACATTAGCCAAGACACATTAGTCGAGACACCTAAGCCAAGACACCTTAGCCAAGACACATTAGCCAAGACACTTTAGCCAAGACACCTTAGCCAAGACACCTTAGCCAAGACACATTAGCCAAGACACTTTAGCCAAGACACATTAGCCAAGACACCTTAGCCAAGACACCTTAGCCAAGACACATTAGCCAAGACACCTTAGCCGAGACACCTTAGCCAAGACACCTTAGCCAAGACACCTTAGCCAAGACACCTTAGCCAAGACACCTTAGCCAAGACACATTAGCCGAGACACATAACCCAAGACACCTTAGCCAAGACACATTAGCCAAGACACCTTAGCCAAGACACATTAGCCAAGACACCTTAGCCAAGACACATTAGCCAAGACACCTTAGCCAAGACACCTTAGCCAAGACACTTCATCCAAGACACATTAGCCAAGACACATTAGCCAAGACACATTAGCCAAGACACATTAGCCAAGACACCTTAGTCAAGACACATTAGCCAAGACACATTAGCCAAGACACATTAGCCAAGACACCTTAGCCAAGACACATTAGCCAAGACACCTTAGCCAAGACACCTTAGCCAAGACACCTAAGCCAAGACACCTTAGCCAAGACACTTTAGCCGAGACACATTAGCCAAGACACCTTAGCCAAGACACATTAGCCAAGACACCTTAGCCAAAACACCTTAGCCAAGACACCTTAACCAAGACACATTAGCCAAAACACCTTAGCCAAGACACCTTAACCAAGACACATTAGCCAAGACACCTTAGCCAAGACACTTTAGCCAAGACACATTAGCCAAGACACCTTAGCCAAGACACTTTAGCCAAGACACATTAGCCGAGACACATTAGCCGAGACACCTTAGCCAAGACACTTTAGCCAAGACACATTAGCCGAGACACATTAGCCAAGACACCTTAGCCAAAACACCTTAGCCAAGACACCTTAACCAAGACACATTAGCCAAGACACCTTAGCCAAGACACCTTAGCCAAGACACCTTAGCCAAGACACCTTAGCCAAGACACATTAGCCAAGACACACTAGCCAAGACACATTAGCCAAGACACCTTAGCCAAGACACCTTAGCCAAGACACCTTAGCCAAGACACATTAGCCAAGACACCTTAGCCAAGACACCTTAACCAAGACACATTAGCCAAGACACCTTAGCCAAGACACCTTAGCCAAGACACCTTAGCCAAGACACCTTAGCCAAGACACATTAGCCAAGACACACTAGCCAAGACACATTAGCCAAGACACCTTAGCCAAGACACCTTAGCCAAGACACCTTAGCCAAGACACATTAGCCAAGACACCTTAGCCAAGACACCTTAACCAAGACACATTAGCCAAGACACCTAAGCCAAGACACATTAGCCAAGACACCTTAGCCAAGACACCTTAGCCAAGACACCTTAGCCAAGACACCTTAGCCAAGACACCTTAGCCAAGACACCTTAACCAAGACACATTAGCCAAGACACCTTAGCCAAGACACATTAGCCAAGACACCTTAGCCAAGACACATTAGCCAAGACACCTTAGCCAAGACACCTTAGCCGAGACACATTAGACAAGACACCTTAGCCAAGACACATTAGCCAAGACACATTAGCCAAGACACCTTAGCCAAGACACCTTAGCCAAGACACCTTAGCCAAGACACATTAGCCAAGACACCTTAGCCAAGACACCTTAGCCAAGACACCTTAGCCAAGACACCTTAGCCAAGACACCTTAGCCAAGACACCTTAGCCAAGACACCTTAGCCAAGACACCTTAGCCAAGACACATTAGCCAAGACACATTAGCCAAGACACTTTAGCCAAGACACCTTAGCCAAGATACCTTAGCCAAGACACCTTAGCCAAGACACATTAGCCAAGACACCTTAGCCAAGACACATTAGCCAAGACACTTTAGCCAAGACACCTTAGCCAAGACACCTTAGCCAAGACACCTTAGCCAAGACACCTTAGCCAAGACACCTTAGCCAAGACACCTTAGCCAAGACACATTAGCCAAGACACATTAGCCAAGACACATTAGCCAAGACACATTAGCCAAGACACCTTAGCCAAGACACATTAGCCAAGACACTTTAGCCAAGACACCTTAGCCAAGACACCTTAGCCAAGACACCTTAGCCAAGACACCTTAACCAAGACACATTAGCCAAGACACATTAGCCTAGACACCTTAGCCATACACCTTAGCCAAGACACATTAGCCAAGACACATTAGCCAAGACACATTAGCCAAGACACATTAGCCAAGACACCTTAGCCAAGATACCTTAGCCAAGACACATTAGCCAAGACACATTAGCCAAGACACCTTAGCCAAGACACATTAGCCAAGACACTTTAGCCAAGACACATTAGCCAAGACACATTAGCCGAGACACATTAGCCAAGACACATTAGCCAAGACACCTTAGCCAAGACACCTTAGCCAAGACACATTAGCCAAGACACTTTAGCCAAGACACCTTAGCCAAGACACCTTAGCCAAGACACCTTAGCCAAGACACCTTAGCCAAGACATCATAGCCAAGACACATTAGCCAAGACACATTAGCCAAGACACCTTAGCCAAGACACATTAGCCAAGACACATTAGCCAAGACACATTAGCCAAGACACTTTAGCCAAGACACATTAGCCAAGACACCTTAGCCAAGACACATTAGCCAAGACACATTAGCCAAGACACTTTAGCCAAGACACCTTAGCCAAGACACCTAAGCCAAGACACCTTAGCCAAGACACCTTAGCCAAGACACCTTAGCCAAGACACATTAGCCAAGACACATTAGCCAAGACACCTTAGCCAAGACACCTTAGCCGAGACACATTAGCCAAGACACATTAGCCAAGACACATTAGCCAAGACACATTAGCCAAGACACCTTAGCCAAGACACCTTAGCCAAGACACCTTAGCCAAGACACATTAGCCAAGACACTTTAGCCAAGACACCTTTGCCAAGACACCTTAGCCAAGACACCTTAGCCAAGACACCTTAGCCAAGACACCTTAGCCAAGACACATTAGCCAAGACACATTAGCCAAGACACCTTAGCCAAGACACCTTAGCCAAGACACCTTAGCCAAGACACATTAGCCAAGACACATTAGCCAAGACACCTTAGCCAAGACACCTTAGCCAAGACACATTAGCCGAGACACATTAGCCAAGACACCTTAGCCAAGACACCTTAGCCAAGACACATTAGCCAAGACACCTTAGCCAAGACACATTAGCCAAGACACTTTAGCCAAGACACCTTAGCCAAGACACCTTAGCCAAGACACCTTAGCCAAGACACCTTAGCCAAGACATCATAGCCAAGACACATTAGCCAAGACACCTTAGCCAAGACACATAAGCCAAGACACCTTAGCCAAGACACATAAGCCAAGACACCTTAGCCAAGACACATTAGCCAAGACACTTTAGCCAAGACACATTAGCCAAGACTCATTAGCCAAGACACATTAGCCAAGACACATTAGCCAAGACACCTTAGCCAAGACACATTAGCCAAGACACTTTAGCCAAGACACCTTAGCCAAGACACCTTAGCCAAGACACCTTAGCCAAGACACCTTAACCAAGACACATTAGCCAAGACACATTAGCCTAGACACCTTAGCCATACACCTTAGCCAAGACACATTAGCCAAGACACATTAGCCAAGACACATTAGCCAAGACACATTAGCCAAGACACCTTAGCCAAGATACCTTAGCCAAGACACATTAGCCAAGACACATTAGCCAAGACACCTTAGCCAAGACACATTAGCCAAGACACTTTAGCCAAGACACATTAGCCAAGACACATTAGCCGAGACACATTAGCCAAGACACATTAGCCAAGACACCTTAGCCAAGACACCTTAGCCAAGACACATTAGCCAAGACACTTTAGCCAAGACACCTTAGCCAAGACACCTTAGCCAAGACACCTTAGCCAAGACACCTTAGCCAAGACATCATAGCCAAGACACATTAGCCAAGACACATTAGCCAAGACACATTAGCCAAGACACCTTAGCCAAAACACATTAGCCAAGACACTTTAGCCAAGACACCTTAGCCAAGACACCTTAGCCAAAACACATTAGCCAAGACACCTTAGCCAAGACACATTAGCCAAGACACATTAGCCAAGACACATTAGCCAAGACACCTTAGCCAAAACACATTAGCCAAGACACTTTAGCCAAGACACATTAGCCAAGACACACTAGCCAAGACACATTAGCCAAGACACCTTAGCCAAGACACCTTAGCCAAGACACATTAGCCAAGACACCTTAGCCAAGACACCTTAGCCAAGACACCTTAGCCAAGACACCTTAGCCAAGACATCATAGCCAAGACACATTAGCCAAGACACATTAGCCAAGACACATTAGCCAAGACACCTTAGCCAAAACACATTAGCCAAGACACTTTAGCCAAGACACCTTAGCCAAGACACCTTAGCCAAGACACCTTAGCCAAGACACCTTAACCAAGACACATTAGCCAAGACACATTAGCCTAGACACCTTAGCCATACACCTTAGCCAAGACACATTAGCCAAGACACATTAGCCAAGACACATTAGCCAAGACACATTAGCCAAGACACCTTAGCCAAGATACCTTAGCCAAGACACATTAGCCAAGACACATTAGCCAAGACACCTTAGCCAAGACACATTAGCCAAGACACATTAGCCAAGACACTTTAGCCAAGACACATTAGCCAAGACACCTTAGCCAAGACACATTAGCCAAGACACATTAGCCAAGACACTTTAGCCAAGACACCTTAGCCAAGACACCTAAGCCAAGACACCTTAGCCAAGACACCTTAGCCAAGACACCTTAGCCAAGACACATTAGCCAAGACACTTTAGCCAAGACACCTTAGCCAAGACACCTAAGCCAAGACACCTTAGCCAAGACACCTTAGCCAAGACACCTTAGCCAAGACACATTAGCCAAGACACATTAGCCAAGACACCTTAGCCAAGACACCTTAGCCGAGACACATTAGCCAAGACACATTAGCCAAGACACATTAGCCAAGACACATTAGCCAAGACACCTTAGCCAAGACACCTTAGCCAAGACACCTTAGCCAAGACACATTAGCCAAGACACTTTAGCCAAGACACCTTTGCCAAGACACCTTAGCCAAGACACCTTAGCCAAGACACCTTAGCCAAGACACCTTAGCCAAGACACATTAGCCAAGACACATTAGCCAAGACACCTTAGCCAAGACACCTTAGCCAAGACACCTTAGCCAAGACACATTAGCCAAGACACATTAGCCAAGACACCTTAGCCAAGACACCTTAGCCAAGACACATTAGCCGAGACACATTAGCCAAGACACCTTAGCCAAGACACCTTAGCCAAGACACATTAGCCAAGACACCTTAGCCAAGACACATTAGCCAAGACACTTTAGCCAAGACACCTTAGCCAAGACACCTTAGCCAAGACACCTTAGCCAAGACACCTTAGCCAAGACATCATAGCCAAGACACATTAGCCAAGACACCTTAGCCAAGACACATAAGCCAAGACACCTTAGCCAAGACACATAAGCCAAGACACCTTAGCCAAGACACATTAGCCAAGACACTTTAGCCAAGACACATTAGCCAAGACACATTAGCCAAGACACATTAGCCAAGACACATTAGCCAAGACACCTTAGCCAAGACACATTAGCCAAGACACTTTAGCCAAGACACCTTAGCCAAGACACCTTAGCCAAGACACCTTAGCCAAGACACCTTAACCAAGACACATTAGCCAAGACACATTAGCCTAGACACCTTAGCCATACACCTTAGCCAAGACACATTAGCCAAGACACATTAGCCAAGACACATTAGCCAAGACACATTAGCCAAGACACCTTAGCCAAGATACCTTAGCCAAGACACATTAGCCAAGACACATTAGCCAAGACACCTTAGCCAAGACACATTAGCCAAGACACTTTAGCCAAGACACATTAGCCAAGACACATTAGCCGAGACACATTAGCCAAGACACATTAGCCAAGACACCTTAGCCAAGACACCTTAGCCAAGACACATTAGCCAAGACACTTTAGCCAAGACACCTTAGCCAAGACACCTTAGCCAAGACACCTTAGCCAAGACACCTTAGCCAAGACATCATAGCCAAGACACATTAGCCAAGACACATTAGCCAAGACACATTAGCCAAGACACCTTAGCCAAAACACATTAGCCAAGACACTTTAGCCAAGACACCTTAGCCAAGACACCTTAGCCAAAACACATTAGCCAAGACACCTTAGCCAAGACACATTAGCCAAGACACATTAGCCAAGACACATTAGCCAAGACACCTTAGCCAAAACACATTAGCCAAGACACTTTAGCCAAGACACATTAGCCAAGACACACTAGCCAAGACACATTAGCCAAGACACCTTAGCCAAGACACCTTAGCCAAGACACATTAGCCAAGACACCTTAGCCAAGACACCTTAGCCAAGACACCTTAGCCAAGACACCTTAGCCAAGACATCATAGCCAAGACACATTAGCCAAGACACATTAGCCAAGACACATTAGCCAAGACACCTTAGCCAAAACACATTAGCCAAGACACTTTAGCCAAGACACCTTAGCCAAGACACCTTAGCCAAGACACCTTAGCCAAGACACCTTAACCAAGACACATTAGCCAAGACACATTAGCCTAGACACCTTAGCCATACACCTTAGCCAAGACACATTAGCCAAGACACATTAGCCAAGACACATTAGCCAAGACACATTAGCCAAGACACCTTAGCCAAGATACCTTAGCCAAGACACATTAGCCAAGACACATTAGCCAAGACACCTTAGCCAAGACACATTAGCCAAGACACTTTAGCCAAGACACATTAGCCAAGACACATTAGCCGAGACACATTAGCCAAGACACATTAGCCAAGACACCTTAGCCAAGACACCTTAGCCAAGACACATTAGCCAAGACACTTTAGCCAAGACACCTTAGCCAAGACACCTTAGCCAAGACACCTTAGCCAAGACACCTTAGCCAAGACATCATAGCCAAGACACATTAGCCAAGACACATTAGCCAAGACACCTTAGCCAAGACACATTAGCCAAGACACACTAGCCAAGACACATTAACCAAGACACCTTAGCCAAGACACCTTAGCCAAGACACATTAGCCAAGACACTTTAGCCAAGACACCTTAGCCAAGACACCTTAGCCAAGACACCTTAGCCAAGACACCTTAGCCAAGACACATTAGCCAAGACACATTAGCCGATACACATTAGCCAAGACACCATAGCCAAGACACATTAGCCAAGACACCTTAGCCAAGACACATTAGCCGAGACACATTAGCCAAGACACCTTAGCCAAGACACATTAGCCAAGACACCTTAGCCAAGACACCTTAGCCAAGACACCTTAGCCAAGACACCTTAGCCAAGACACCTTAGCCAAGACACCTTAGCCAAGACACATTAGCCAAGACACATTAGCCAAGACACATTAGCCAAGACACCTTAGCCAAAACACATTAGGCAAGACACATTTGCCAAGATACCTTAGCCAAGACACATTAGCCAAGACACATTAGCCAAGACACCTTAGCCAAGACACATTAGCCAAGACACTTTAGCCAAGACACATTAGCCAAGACACTTTAGCCAAGACACATTAGCCGAGACACATTAGCCAAGACACCTTAGCCAAGACACCTTAGCCAAGACACATTAGCCAAGACACCTTAGCCAAGACACATTAGCCAAGACACTTTAGCCAAGACACCTTAGCCAAGACACCTTAGCCAAGACACCTTAGCCAAGACACCTTAGCCAAGACATCATAGCCAAGACACATTAGCCAAGACACCTTAGCCAAGACACATAAGCCAAGACACCTTAGCCAAGACACATAAGCCAAGACACCTTAGCCAAGACACATTAGCCAAGACACTTTAGCCAAGACACCTTAGCCAAGAAACATTAGCCAAGAAACATTAGTCGAGACACTTTAGCCAAGACACCATAGCCAAGACACATTAGCCAAGACACCTTAGCCAAGACACATTAGCCGAGACACATTAGCCAAGACACCATAGCCAAGACACATTAGCCAAGACACTTTAGCCAAGACACCTTAGCCAAGACACCTTAGCCAAGACACCTTAGCCAAGACACCTTAGCCAAGACACCTTAGCCAAGACACATTAGCCGAGACACATTAGCCAAGACACATTAGCCAAGACACATTAGCCAAGACACTTTAGCGAAGACACATTAGCCAAGACACCTTAGCCAAGGCACATTAGCCGAGACACATTAGCCATGACACATTAGCCAAGACACCTTAGCCAAGACACATTAGCCAAGACACCTTAGCCAAGACACATTAGCCAAGACACTTTAGCCAAGACACCTTAGCCAAGACACCTTAGCCAAGACACCTTAGCCAAGACACATTAGCCAAGACACATTAGCCAAGACACATTAGCCAAGACACATTAGCCAAGACACCTTAGCCAAGACACATTAGCCAAGACACTTTAGCCAAGACACCTTAGCCAAGACACCTTAGCCAAGACACCTTAGCCAAGACACCTTAACCAAGACACATTAGCCAAGACACATTAGCCGAGACACATTAGCCAAGACACCATAGCCAAGACACATTAGCCAAGACACCTTAGCCAAGACACATTAGCCGAGACACATTAGCCAAGACACCTCAGCCAAGACACATTAGCCAAGACACATTAGCCAAGACACCTTAGCCAAGATACCTTAGCCAAGACACATTAGCCAAGACACATTAGCCAAGACACCTTAGCCAAGACACATTAGCCAAGACACATTAGCCAAGACACATTAGCCAAGACACTTTAGCCAAGACACATTAGCCAAGACACCTTAGCCAAGACACATTAGCCAAGACACATTAGCCAAGACACTTTAGCCAAGACACCTTAGCCAAGACACCTTAGCCAAGACACCTTAGCCAAGACACCTTAGCCAAGACATCATAGCCAAGACACATTAGCCAAGACACATTAGCCAAGACACATTAGCCAAGACACATTAGCCAAGACACATTAGCCAAGACACTTTAGCCAAGACACATTAGCCAAGACACCTTAGCCAAGACACATTAGCCAAGACACTTTAGCCAAGACACCTTAGCCAAGATACCTTAGCCAAGACACCTTAGCCAAGACACATTAGCCAAGACACCTTAGCCAAGACACATTAGCCAAGACACTTTAGCCAAGACACCTTAGCCAAGACACCTTAGCCAAGACACCTTAGCCAAGACACCTTAGCCAAGACACCTTAGCCAAGACACATTAGCCAAGACACATTAGCCAAGACACATTAGCCAAGACACATTAGCCAAGACACCTTAGCCAAGACACATTAGCCAAGACACTTTAGCCAAGACACCTTAGCCAAGACACCTTAGCCAAGACACCTTAGCCAAGACACCTTAACCAAGACACATTAGCCAAGACACATTAGCCTAGACACCTTAGCCATACACCTTAGCCAAGACACATTAGCCAAGACACATTAGCCAAGACACATTAGCCAAGACACATTAGCCAAGACACCTTAGCCAAGATACCTTAGCCAAGACACATTAGCCAAGACACATTAGCCAAGACACCTTAGCCAAGACACATTAGCCAAGACACTTTAGCCAAGACACATTAGCCAAGACACTTTAGCCAAGACACATTAGCCGAGACACATTAGCCAAGACACCTTAGCCAAGACACCTTAGCCAAGACACATTAGCCAAGACACTTTAGCCAAGACACCTTAGCCAAGACACCTTAGCCAAGACACCTTAGCCAAGACACCTTAGCCAAGACATCATAGCCAAGACACATTAGCCAAGACACATTAGCCAAGACACCTTAGCCAAGACACATTAGCCAAGACACATTAGCCAAGACACATTAGCCAAGACACTTTAGCCAAGACACATTAGCCAAGACACCTTAGCCAAGACACATTAGCCAAGACACATTAGCCAAGACACTTTAGCCAAGACACCTTAGCCAAGACACCTAAGCCAAGACACCTTAGCCAAGACACCTTAGCCAAGACACCTTAGCCAAGACACATTAGCCAAGACACATTAGCCAAGACACCTTAGCCAAGACACCTTAGCCGAGACACATTAGCCAAGACACATTAGCCAAGACACATTAGCCAAGACACATTAGCCAAGACACCTTAGCCAAGACACCTTAGCCAAGACACCTTTGCCAAGACACATTAGCCAAGACACTTTAGCCAAGACACCTTTGCCAAGACACCTTAGCCAAGACACCTTAGCCAAGACACCTTAGCCAAGACACCTTAGCCAAGACACATTAGCCAAGACACATTAGCCAAGACACCTTAGCCAAGACACCTTAGCCAAGACACCTTAGCCAAGACACATTAGCCAAGACACATTAGCCAAGACACCTTAGCCAAGACACCTTAGCCAAGACACATTAGCCGAGACACATTAGCCAAGACACATTAGCCAAGACACATTAGCCAAGACACATTAACCAAGACACCTTAGCCAAGACACCTTAGCCAAGACACATTAGCCAAGACACTTTAGCCAAGACACCTTAGCCAAGACACCTTAGCCAAGACACCTTAGCCAAGACACCTTAGCCAAGACACATTAGCCAAGACACATTAGCCGAGACACATTAGCCAAGACACCATAGCCAAGACACATTAGCCAAGACACCTTAGCCAAGACACATTAGCCGAGACACATTAGCCAAGACACCTTAGCCAAGACACATTAGCCAAGACACATTAGCCAAGACACCTTAGCCAAGACACCTTAGCCAAGACACATTAGCCAAGACACATTAGCCAAGACACCTTAGCCAAGACACATTAGCCAAGACACTTTAGCCAAGACACCTTAGCCAAGACACCTTAGCCAAGACACCTTAGCCAAGACACCTTAGCCAAGACATCATAGCCAAGACACATTAGCCAAGACACATTAGCCAAGACACCTTAGCCAAGACACATTAGCCAAGACACATTAGCCAAGACACATTAGCCAAGACACTTTAGCCAAGACACATTAGCCAAGACACCTTAGCCAAGACACATTAGCCAAGACACATTAGCCAAGACACTTTAGCCAAGACACCTTAGCCAAGACACCTAAGCCAAGACACCTTAGCCAAGACACCTTAGCCAAGACACCTTAGCCAAGACACATTAGCCAAGACACATTAGCCAAGACACCTTAGCCAAGACACCTTAGCCGAGACACATTAGCCAAGACACATTAGCCAAGACACATTAGCCAAGACACATTAGCCAAGACACCTTAGCCAAGACACCTTAGCCAAGACACCTTTGCCAAGACACATTAGCCAAGACACTTTAGCCAAGACACCTTTGCCAAGACACCTTAGCCAAGACACCTTAGCCAAGACACCTTAGCCAAGACACCTTAGCCAAGACACATTAGCCAAGACACATTAGCCAAGACACCTTAGCCAAGACACCTTAGCCAAGACACCTTAGCCAAGACACATTAGCCAAGACACATTAGCCAAGACACCTTAGCCAAGACACCTTAGCCAAGACACATTAGCCGAGACACATTAGCCAAGACACATTAGCCAAGACACATTAGCCAAGACACATTAACCAAGACACCTTAGCCAAGACACCTTAGCCAAGACACATTAGCCAAGACACTTTAGCCAAGACACCTTAGCCAAGACACCTTAGCCAAGACACCTTAGCCAAGACACCTTAGCCAAGACACATTAGCCAAGACACATTAGCCGAGACACATTAGCCAAGACACCATAGCCAAGACACATTAGCCAAGACACCTTAGCCAAGACACATTAGCCGAGACACATTAGCCAAGACACCTTAGCCAAGACACATTAGCCAAGACACATTAGCCAAGACACCTTAGCCAAGACACCTTAGCCAAGACACATTAGCCAAGACACATTAGCCAAGACACCTTAGCCAAGACACATTAGCCGAGACACATTAGCCAAGACACCTTAGCCAAGACACCTTAGCCAAGACACATTAGCCAAGACACCTTAACCAAGACACATTAGCCAAGACACTTTAGCCAAGACACCTTAGCCAAGACACCTTAGCCAAGACACCTTAGCCAAGACACCTTAGCCAAGACACCTTAGCCAAGACACATTAGCCAAGACACATTAGCCAAGACATCATAGCCAAGACACCATAGCCAAGACACATTAGCCAAGACACATTAGCCAAGACACCTTAGCCAAGACACATTAGCCAAGACACCTTAGCAAAGACACCTTAGCCAAGACACCTTAGCCAAGACACCTTAGCCAAGACACCTTAGCCAAGACACCTTAGCCAAGACACCTTAGCCAAGACACCTTAGCCAAGACACTTTAGCCAAGACACCTTAGCCAAGACACCTTAGCCAAGACACCTTAGCCAAGCCACATTAGCCAAGACACCTTAGCCAAGACACATTAGCCAAGACACCTTAGCCAAGACACCTTAGCCAAGACACCTTAGCCAAGACACCTTAGCCGAGACACCTTAGCCAAGACACATTAGCCAAGACACATTAGCCAAGACACATTAGCCAAGACACCTTAGCCAAGACACCTTAGCCAAGACACATTAGCCAAGACACCTTAGCCAAGACACATTAGCCAAGACACTTTAGCCAAGACACCTTAGCCAAGACACCTTAGCCAAGACACCTTAGCCAAGACACCTTAGCCAAGACACATTAGCCAAGACACATTAGCCAAGACACATTAGCCAAGACACATTAGCCAAGACACATTAGCCAAGACACATTAGCCAAGACACCTTCGCCAAGACACCTTAGCCAAGACACCTTAGCCAAGACACCTTAGCCAAGACACCTTAGCCAAGACACATTAGCCAAGACACCTTAGCCAAGACACATTAGCCAAGACACTTTAGCCAAGACACCTTAGCCAAGACACCTTAGCCAAGACACCTTAGCCAAGACACCTTAACCAAGACACATTAGCCAAGACACATTAGCCAAGACACCTTAGCCAAGACACATTAGCCAAGACACTTTAGCCAAGACACATTAGCCAAGACACCTTAGCCAAGACACATTAGCCAAGACACTTTAGCCAAGACACCTTAGCCAAGACACCTAAGCCAAGACACCTTAGCCAAGACACCTTAGCCAAGACACATTAGCCGAGACACATTAGCCAAGACACCATAGCCAAGACACATTAGCCAAGACACCTTAGCCAAGACACATTAGCCGAGACACATTAGCCAAGACACCTTAGCCAAGACACATTAGCCAAGACACATTAGCCAAGACACCTTAGCCAAGACACATTAGCCAAGACACCTTAGCCGAGACACATTAGCCAAGACACCTTAGCCAAGACACCTTAGCCAAGACACCTTAGCCAAGACACCATAGCCAAGACACATTAGCCAAGACACCTTAGCCAAGACACATTAGCCGAGACACATTAGCCAAGACACCTCAGCCAAGACACATTAGCCAAGACACATTAGCCAAGACACCTTAGCCAAGACACATTAGCCAAGACACCTTAGCCGAGACACATTAGCCAAGACACCTTAGCCAAGACACCTTAGCCAAGACACCTTAGCCAAGACACCATAGCCAAGACACATTAGCCAAGACACCTTAGCCAATACACATTAGCCGAGACACATTAGCCAAGACACCTCAGCCAAGACACATTAGCCAAGACACATTAGCCAAGACACCTTAGCCAAGACACCTTAGCCAAGACACATTAGCCAAGACACATTAGCCAAGACACCTTAGCCAAGACACATTAGCCAAGACACTTTAGCCAAGACACATTAGCCAAGACACCTTAGCCAAGACACATTAGCCGAGACACATTAGCCAAGACACCTTAGCCAAGACACCTTAGCCAAGACACATTAGCCAAGACACCTTAGCCAAGACACATTAGCCAAGACACTTTAGCCAAGACACCTTAGCCAAGACACCTAAGCCAAGACACCTTAGCCAAGACACCTTAGCCAAGACACCTTAGCCAAGACACATTAGCCAAGACACATTAGCCAAGACACCTTAGCCAAGACACCTTAGCCGAGACACATTAGCCAAGACACATTAGCCAAGACACATTAGCCAAGACACCTTAGCCAAGACACCTTAGCCAAGACACATTAGCCAAGACACTTTAGCCAAGACACCTTAGCCAAGACACCTTAGCCAAGACACCTTAGCCAAGACACATTAGATAAGACACATTAGCCAAGACACAGTAGCTGAGACACATTAGCCAAGACACCATAGCCAAGACACATTAGCCAAGACACTTTAGCGAAGACACATTAGCCAAGACACCTTAGCCAAGGCACATTAGCCGAGACACATTAGCCAAGACACCTTAGCCAAGATACCTTAGCCAAGATACCTTAGCCAAGACACATTAGCCAAGACACCTTAGCCAAGACACATTAGCCAAGACACTTTAGCCAAGACACCTTAGCCAAGACACCTTAGCCAAGACACCTTAGCCAAGACACCTTAGCCAAGACACCTTAGCCAAGACACATTAGCCAAGACACATAAGCCAAGACACCTTAGCCAAGACACCTTAGCCATGACACATTAGCCGAGACACATTAGCCAAGACACATTAGCCAAGACACATTAGCCAAGACACCTTAGCCAAGACACATTAGCCAAGACACATTAGCCAAGACACATAAGCCGAGACACATTAGCCAAGACACATTAGCCAAGACACATTAGCCAAGACACTTTGGCCAAGACACATTAGCCAAGACACCTTAGCCAAGACACATTAGCCAAGACACATTAGCCAAGACACCTTAGCCAAGACACATTAGCCAAGACACATTAGCCAAGACACCTTAGCCAAGACACCTTAGCCAAGACACATTAGCCAAGACACATTAGCCAAGACACATTAGCCAAAACACATTAGCCAAGACACCTTAGCCAAGACACATTAGCAAAGACACATTAGCCAAGACACCTTAGCCAAGACACATTAGCCGAGACACATTAGCCAAGACACCTTAGCCAAGACACCTTAGCCAAGACACATTAGCCAAGACACCTTAACCAAGACACATTAGCCAAGACACTTTAGCCAAGACACCTTAGCCAAGACACCTTAGCCAAGACACCTTAGCCAAGACACCTTAGCCAAGACACCTTAGCCAGGACACATTAGCCAAGACACATTAGCCGAGACATCATAGCCAAGACACCATAGCCAAGACACATTAGCCAAGACACCTTCGCCAAGACACCTTAGCCAAGACACATTAGCCAAGACACCTTAGCAAAGACACCTTAGCCAAGACACCTTAGCCAAGACACCTTAGCCAAGACACCTTAGCCAAGACACCTTAGCCAAGACACTTTAGCCAAGACACCTTAGCCAAGACACCTTAGCCAAGACACCTTAGCCAAGCCACCTTAGCCAAGACACCTTAGCCAAGACACATTAGCCAAGACACATTAGCCAAGACACCTTAGCCAAGACACCTTAGCCAAGACACATTAGCCGAGACACATTAGCCAAGACACATTAGCCAAGACACATTAGCCAAGACACATTAGCCAAGACACCTTAGCCAAGACACCTTAGCCAAGACACATTAGCCAAGACACTTTAGCCAAGACACCTTAGCCAAGACACCTTAGCCAAGACACCTTAGCCAAGACACCTTAGCCAAGACACATTAGCCAAGACACATTAGCCGAGACACATTAGCCAAGACACCATAGCCAAGACACATTAGCCAAGACACCTTAGCCAAGACACATTAGCCGAGACACATTAGCCAAGACACCTTAGCCAAGACACATTAGCCAAGACACATTAGCCAAGACACTTTAGCCAAGACACCTTAGCCAAGACACATTAGCCAAGACACATTAGCCAAGACACCTTAGCCAAGACACATTAGCCAAGACACTTTAGCCAAGACACATTAGCCAAGACACCTTAGCCAAGACACATTAGCCGAGACACATTAGCCAAGACACCTTAGCCAAGACACCTTAGCCAAGACACATTAGCCAAGACACCTTAGCCAAGACACATTAGCCAAGACACTTTAGCCAAGACACCTTAGCCAAGACACCTTAGCCAAGACACCTTAGCCAAGACACTTTAGCCAAGACACCTTAGCCAAGACACATTAGCCAAGACACATTAGCCGAGACATCATAGCCAAGACACCATAGCCAAGACACCATAGCCAAGACACATTAGCCAAGACACATTAGCCAAGACACCTTAGCCAAGACACATTAGCCAAGACACCTTAGCCAAGACACATTAGCCAAGACACCTTAGCCAAGACACCTTAGCCAAGACACCTTAGCCAAGACACCTTAGCCAAGACACTTTAGCCAAGACACCTTAGCCAAGACACCTTAGCCAAGACACCTTAGCCAAGACACCTTAGCCAAGACACATTAGCCAAGACACCTTAGCCAAGACACCTTAGCCAAGACACATTAGCCAAGACACATTAGCCAAGACACATTAGCCAAAACACATTAGCCAAGACACATTAGCCAAGACACATTAGCCAAGACGCCTTAGCCAAGACACTTTAGCCAAGACACCTTAGCCAAGACACCTTAGCCAAGACACCTTAGCCAAGACACCTTATCCAAGACACATTAGCCAAGACACATTAGCCAAGACACATTAGCCAAGACACCTTAGCCAAGACACCTTAGCCAAGACACCTTAGCCAAGACACCTTAGCCAAGACACATTAGCCAACACAACTTAGCCAAGACACATTAGCCAAGACACTTTAGCCAAGACACCTTAGCCAAGACACCTTAGCCAAGACACCTTAGCCAAGACACCTTAGCCAAGACACCTTAGCCAAGACACCTTAGCCAAGACACATTAGCCAAGACACATTAGCCAAGACACCTTAGCCAAGACATCTTAGCCGAGACACATTAGCCAAGACACCTTAGCCAAGACACATTAGCCAAGACACATTAGCCAAGACACCTTAGCCAAGACACCTTAGCCAAGACACATTAGCCAAGACACCCTAGCCAAGACACCTTAGCCAAGACACCTTAGCCAAGACACCTTAGCCAAGACACCTTAGCCAAGACACATTAGCCAAGACACATTAGCCGAGACACATTAGCCAAGACACCATAGCCAAGACACATTAGCCAAGACACTTTAACGAAGACACATTAGCCAAGACACCTTAGCCAAGGCACATTAGCTGAGACACATTAGCCAAGACACCTTAGCCAAGACACCTTAGCCAAGACACATTAGCCAAGACACCTTAGCCAAGACACATTAGCCAAGACACTTTAGCCAAGACACCTTAGCCAAGACACCTTAGCCAAGACACCTTAGCCAAGACACCTTAGCCAAGACACATTAGCCAAGACACATTAGCCAAGACACATTAGCCAAGACACCTTAGCCAAGACACCTTAGCCAAGACACATTAGCCGAGACACATTAGCCAAGACACCTTAGCCAAGACACATTAGCCGAGACACATTAGCCAAGACACCTTAGCCAAGACACATTAGCCAAGACACATTAGCCAAGACACCTTAGCCAAGACACCCTAGCCAAGACACATTAGCCAAGACACTTTAGCCAAGACACCTTAGCCAAGACACCTTAGCCAAGACACCTTAGCCAAGACACATTAGCCAAGACACCTTAGCCAAGACACATTAGCCAAGACACTTTAGCCAAGACACCTTAGCCAAGACACCTTAGCCAAGACACCTTAGCCAAGACACCTTAGCCAAGACACATTAGCCAAGACACATTAGCCAAGACACATTAGCCAAGACACCTTAGCCAAGACACCTTAGCCAAGACACATTAGCCGAGACACATTAGCCAAGACACCTTAGCCAAGACACATTAGCCGAGACACATTAGCCAAGACACCTTAGCCAAGACACATTAGCCAAGACACATTAGCCAAGACACCTTAGCCAAGACACCCTAGCCAAGACACATTAGCCAAGACACTTTAGCCAAGACACCTTAGCCAAGACACCTTAGCCAAGACACCTTAGCCAAGACACCTTAGCCAAGACACATTAGCCAAGACACCTTAGCCAAGACACCTTAGCCAAGACACATTAGCCAAGACACCTTAGCCAAGACACCTTAGCCAAGACACATTAGCCAAGACACATTAGCCAAGACACATTAGCCAAGACACCTTAGCCAAGACACCTTAGCCAAGACACATTAGCCGAGACACATTAGCCAAGACACCTTAGCCAAGACACATTAGCCGAGACACATTAGCCAAGACACCTTAGCCAAGACACATTAGCCAAGACACATTAGCCAAGACACCTTAGCCAAGACACCCTAGCCAAGACACATTAGCCAAGACACTTTAGCCAAGACACCTTAGCCAAGACACCTTAGCCAAGACACATTAGCCAAGACACCTTAGCCAAGACACATTAGCCAAGACACTTTAGCCAAGACACCTTAGCCAAGACACCTTAGCCAAGACACCTTAGCCAAGACACCTTAGCCAAGACACATTAGCCAAGACACATTAGCCAAGACACATTAGCCAAGACACCTTAGCCAAGACACCTTAGCCAAGACACATTAGCCGAGACACATTAGCCAAGACACCTTAGCCAAGACACATTAGCCGAGACACATTAGCCAAGACACCTTAGCCAAGACACATTAGCCAAGACACATTAGCCAAGACACCTTAGCCAAGACACCCTAGCCAAGTCACATTAGCCAAGACACTTTAGCCAAGACACCTTAGCCAAGACACCTTAGCCAAGACACCTTAGCCAAGACACATTAGCCAAGACACCTTAGCCAAGACACATTAGCCAAGACACTTTAGCCAAGACACCTTAGCCAAGACACCTTAGCCAAGACACCTTAGCCAAGACACCTTAGCCAAGACACATTAGCCAAGACACATTAGCCAAGACACATTAGCCAAGACACCTTAGCCAAGACACCTTAGCCAAGACACATTAGCCGAGACACATTAGCCAAGACACCTTAGCCAAGACACATTAGCCGAGACACATTAGCCAAGACACCTTAGCCAAGACACATTAGCCAAGACACATTAGCCAAGACACCTTAGCCAAGACACCCTAGCCAAGACACATTAGCCAAGACACTTTAGCCAAGACACCTTAGCCAAGACACCTTAGCCAAGACACCTTAGCCAAGACACCTTAGCCAAGACACATTAGCCAAGACACCTTAGCCAAGACACCTTAGCCAAGACACATTAGCCAAGACACCTTAGCCAAGACACCTTAGCCAAGACACCTTAGCCGAGACACATTAGCCAAGACACCTTAGCCAAGACACATTAGCCAAGACACATTAGCCAAGACACCTTAGCCAAGAAACCTTAGCCAAGACACATTAGCCAAGACACATTAGCCAAGACACCTTAGCCAAGACACATTAGCCAAGACACCTTAGCCAAGACACCTTAGCCAAGACACCTTAGCCAAGACACATTAGCCAAGACACCTTAGCCAAGACACCTTAGCCAAGACACTTTAGCCAAGACACATTAGCCAAGACACCTTAGCCAAGACACATTAGCCGAGACACATTAGCCAAGACACCTTAGCCAAGACACCTTAGCCAAGACACATTAGCCAAGACACCTTAGCCAAGACACATTAGCCAAGACACCTTAGCCAAGACACCTTAGCCAAGACACCTTAGCCAAGACACATTAGCCAAGACACCTTAGCCAAGACACCTTAGCCAAGACACATTAGCCAAGACACATTAGCCGAGACATCATAGCCAAGACACCATAGCCAAGACACATTAGGCAAGACACATTAGCCAAGACACCTTAGCCAAGACACATTAGCCAAGACACCTTAGCCAAGACACCTTAGCCAAGACACATTAGCCAAGACACCTTAGCCAAGACACCTTAGCCAAGACACATTAGCCAAGACACATTAGCCAAGACACATTAGCCAAGACACATTAGCCAAGACACATTAGCCAAGACACATTAGCCAAGACGCCTTAGCCAAGACACTTTAGCCAAGACACCTTAGCCAAGACACCTTAGCCAAGACACCTTAGCCAAGACACCTTATCCAAGACACATTAGCCAAGACACATTAGCCAAGACACATTAGCCAAGACACCTTAGCCAAGACACCTTAGCCAAGACACCTTAGCCAAGACACCTTAGCCAAGACACATTAGCCAACACAACTTAGCCAAGACACATTAGCCAAGACACTTTAGCCAAGACACCTTAGCCAAGACACCTTAGCCAAGACACCTTAGCCAAGACACCTTAGCCAAGACACCTTAGCCAAGACACCTTAGCCAAGACACATTAGCCAAGACACATTAGCCAAGACACCTTAGCCAAGACATCTTAGCCGAGACACATTAGCCAAGACACCTTAGCCAAGACACATTAGCCAAGACACATTAGCCAAGACACCTTAGCCAAGACACCTTAGCCAAGACACATTAGCCAAGACACTTAAGCCAAGACACCTTAGCCAAGACACCTTAGCCAAGACACCTTAGCCAAGACACCTTAGCCAAGACACATTAGCCAAGACACATTAGCCGAGACACATTAGCCAAGACACCATAGCCAAGACACATTAGCCAAGACACTTTAACGAAGACACATTAGCCAAGACACCTTAGCCAAGGCACATTAGCTGAGACACATTAGCCAAGACACCTTAGCCAAGACACCTTAGCCAAGACACATTAGCCAAGACACCTTAGCCAAGACACATTAGCCAAGACACTTTAGCCAAGACACCTTAGCCAAGACACCTTAGCCAAGACACCTTAGCCAAGACACCTTAGCCAAGACACATTAGCCAAGACACATTAGCCAAGACACATTAGCCAAGACACCTTAGCCAAGACACCTTAGCCAAGACACATTAGCCGAGACACATTAGCCAAGACACCTTAGCCAAGACACATTAGCCGAGACACATTAGCCAAGACACCTTAGCCAAGACACATTAGCCAAGACACATTAGCCAAGACACCTTAGCCAAGACACCCTAGCCAAGACACATTAGCCAAGACACTTTAGCCAAGACACCTTAGCCAAGACACCTTAGCCAAGACACCTTAGCCAAGACACATTAGCCAAGACACCTTAGCCAAGACACATTAGCCAAGACACTTTAGCCAAGACACCTTAGCCAAGACACCTTAGCCAAGACACCTTAGCCAAGACACCTTAGCCAAGACACATTAGCCAAGACACATTAGCCAAGACACATTAGCCAAGACACCTTAGCCAAGACACCTTAGCCAAGACACATTAGCCGAGACACATTAGCCAAGACACCTTAGCCAAGACACATTAGCCGAGACACATTAGCCAAGACACCTTAGCCAAGACACATTAGCCAAGACACATTAGCCAAGACACCTTAGCCAAGACACCCTAGCCAAGACACATTAGCCAAGACACTTTAGCCAAGACACCTTAGCCAAGACACCTTAGCCAAGACACCTTAGCCAAGACACCTTAGCCAAGACACATTAGCCAAGACACCTTAGCCAAGACACATTAGCCAAGACACCTTAGCCAAGACACCTTAGCCAAGACACATTAGCCAAGACACATTAGCCAAGACACATTAGCCAAGACACCTTAGCCAAGACACCTTAGCCAAGACACATTAGCCGAGACACATTAGCCAAGACACCTTAGCCAAGACACATTAGCCGAGACACATTAGCCAAGACACCTTAGCCAAGACACATTAGCCAAGACACATTAGCCAAGACACCTTAGCCAAGACACCCTAGCCAAGACACATTAGCCAAGACACTTTAGCCAAGACACCTTAGCCAAGACACCTTAGCCAAGACACATTAGCCAAGACACCTTAGCCAAGACACATTAGCCAAGACACTTTAGCCAAGACACCTTAGCCAAGACACCTTAGCCAAGACACCTTAGCCAAGACACCTTAGCCAAGACACATTAGCCAAGACACATTAGCCAAGACACATTAGCCAAGACACCTTAGCCAAGACACCTTAGCCAAGACACATTAGCCGAGACACATTAGCCAAGACACCTTAGCCAAGACACATTAGCCGAGACACATTAGCCAAGACACCTTAGCCAAGACACATTAGCCAAGACACATTAGCCAAGACACCTTAGCCAAGACACCCTAGCCAAGACACATTAGCCAAGACACTTTAGCCAAGACACCTTAGCCAAGACACCTTAGCCAAGACACCTTAGCCAAGACACATTAGCCAAGACACCTTAGCCAAGACACATTAGCCAAGACACTTTAGCCAAGACACCTTAGCCAAGACACCTTAGCCAAGACACCTTAGCCAAGACACCTTAGCCAAGACACATTAGCCAAGACACATTAGCCAAGACACATTAGCCAAGACACCTTAGCCAAGACACCTTAGCCAAGACACATTAGCCGAGACACATTAGCCAAGACACCTTAGCCAAGACACATTAGCCGAGACACATTAGCCAAGACACCTTAGCCAAGACACATTAGCCAAGACACATTAGCCAAGACACCTTAGCCAAGACACCCTAGCCAAGACACATTAGCCAAGACACTTTAGCCAAGACACCTTAGCCAAGACACCTTAGCCAAGACACCTTAGCCAAGACACCTTAGCCAAGACACATTAGCCAAGACACCTTAGCCAAGACACATTAGCCAAGACACCTTAGCCAAGACACCTTAGCCAAGACACCTTAGCCAAGACACCTTAGCCGAGACACATTAGCCAAGACACCTTAGCCAAGACACATTAGCCAAGACACATTAGCCAAGACACCTTAGCCAAGAAACCTTAGCCAAGACACATTAGCCAAGACACATTAGCCAAGACACCTTAGCCAAGACACATTAGCCAAGACACCTTAGCCAAGACACCTTAGCCAAGACACCTTAGCCAAGACACATTAGCCAAGACACCTTAGCCAAGACACCTTAGCCAAGACACTTTAGCCAAGACACATTAGCCAAGACACCTTAGCCAAGACACATTAGCCGAGACACATTAGCCAAGACACATTAGCCAAGACACCTTAGCCAAGACACATTAGCCAAGACACCTTAGCCAAGACACATTAGCCAAGACACCTTAGCCAAGACACCTTAGCCAAGACACCTTAGCCAAGACACATTAGCCAAGACACCTTAGCCAAGACACCTTAGCCAAGACACATTAGCCAAGACACATTAGCCGAGACATCATAGCCAAGACACCATAGCCAAGACACATTAGGCAAGACACATTAGCCAAGACACCTTAGCCAAGACACATTAGCCAAGACACCTTAGCCAAGACACCTTAGCCAAGACACATTAGCCAAGACACCTTAGCCAAGACACCTTAGCCAAGACACCTTAGCCAAGACACCTTAGTAAAGACACTTTAGCCAAGACACCTTAGCCAAGACACCTTAGCCAAGACACCTTAGCCAAGCCACCTTAGCCAAGACACCTTAGCCAAGACACATTAGCCAAGACACCTTAGCCAAGACACCTTAGCCAAGACACCTTAGCCAAGACACATTAGCCAAGACACATTAGCCAAGACACATTAGCCAAAACACATTAGCCAAGACACCTTAGCCAAGACACCTTATCCAAGACACCTTAGCCAAGACACCTTAGCCAAGACACCTTAGCCAAGACACATTAGCCAAGACACCTTAGCCAAGACACCTTAGCCAAGACACATTAGCCAAGACACATTAGCCAAGACACATTAGCCAAGACACCTTAGCCAAGACACCTTAGCCAAGACACCTTATCCAAGACACCTTAGCCAAGACACCTTAGCCAAGACACATTAGCCATGACACCTTAGCCAAGACACCTTAGCCAAGACACTTTAGCAAAGACACCTTAGCCAAGACACCTTAGCCAAGACACTTTAGCCAAGACACCTTAGCCGAGACACATTAGCCAAGACACCTTAGCCAAGACACCTTAGCCAAGACACCTTAGCCAAAACACATAAGCCGAGACACATTAGCCAAGACACCTCAGCCAAGACACGTTAGCCAAGACACTTTAGCCAAGACACCTTAGCCAAGACACATTAGCCAAGACACCTTAGCCAAGACACCCTAGCCAAGACACATTAGCCAAGACACCTTAGCCAAGACACCTTAGCCAAGACACCTTAGCCAAGACACAATAGCCAAGACACATTAGCCAAGACATATTAGCCAAGACACTTTAGCCAAGACACCTTAGCCAAGACACCTTAGCCAAGACACCTTAGCCAAGACACCTTAGCCAAAACACATAAGCCGAGACACATTAGCCAAGACACTTTAGCCAAGACACCTTAGCCAAGACACCTTAGCCAAGACACCTTAGCCAAGACACCTTAGCCAAGACACATTAGCCAAGACACTTTAGCCAAGACACCTTAGCCAAGACACCTTAGCCAAGACACCTTAGCCAAGACACATTAGCCAAGACACCTTAGCCAAGACACCTTAGCCAAGACACTTTAGCCAAGACACCTTAGCCAAGACACCTTAGCCAAGACACCTTAGCCAAGCCACCTTAGCCAAGACACCTTAGCCAAGACACATTAGCCAAGACACCTTAGCCAAGACACCTTAGCCAAGACACATTAGCCAAGAGACATTAGCCAAGACACATTAGCCAAAACACATTAGCCAAGACACCTTAGCCAAGACACCTTAGCCAAGACACCTTAGCCAAGACACATTAGCCAAGACACATTAGCCAAGACACCTTAGCCAAGACACCTTAGCCAAGACACCTTAGCCAAGACACATTAGCCAAGACACTTTAGCCAAGACACCTTAGCCAAGACACCTTAGCCAAGACACCTCAGCCAGGACACATTAGCCAAGACACCTTAGCCAAGACACCTTAGCCAAGACACTTTAGCCAAGACACCTTAGCCGAGACACATTAGCCAAGACACCTTAGCCAAGACACCTTAGCCAAGACACCTTAGCCAAAACACATTAGCCGAGACACATTAGCCAAGACACCTCAGCCAAGACACGTTAGCCAAGACACTTTAGCCAAGACACCTTAGCCAAGACACATTAGCCAAGACACCTTAGCCAAGACACCTTAGCCAAGACACCTTAGCCAAGACACTTTAGCCAAGACACATTAGCCAAGGCACATTAGCAAAGACACCTTAGCCAAGACACATTAGCCAAGACACGTTAGCCAAGACACTTTAGCCAAGACACATAAGCCAAGACACATTAGCCAAGACACCTTAGCCAAGACACATTAGCCAAGACACATTAGCCAAGACACATTAGCCAAGACACTTTAGCCAAGACACCTTAGCCAAGACACCTTAGCCAAGACACATTAGCCAAGACACCTCAGCCAAGACACCTTAGCCAAGACACTTTAGCCAAGACACCTTAGCCAAGACACTTTAGCCAAGACACCTTAGCCAAGACACATTAGCCAAGACACCTTAGCCAAGACACATTAGCCAAGACACTTTAGCCAAGACACATTAGCCAAGACACCTTAGCCAAGACACCTTAGCCAAGACACCTTAGCCAAGACACCTTAGCCACGACACATTAGCCGAGACACATTAGCCGAGACACATTAGCCAAGACACCTTAGCCAAGACACCTTAGCCAAGACACCTTAGCCAAGACACCTTAGCCAAGACACCTTAGCCAAGACACCTTAGGCAAGACACCTTAGCCAAGACACCTTAGCCAAGACACCTTAGCCAAGACACCTTAGCCAAGACACCTTAGGCAAGACACCTTAGCCAAGACACCTTAGCCAAGACACCTTAGCCAAGACACCTTAGCCAAGACACCTTAGCCAAGACACCTTAGCCAAGACACATTAGCCAAGACACCTTAGCCAAGACACCTTAGCCAAGACACCTTAGCCGAGACACATTAGCCAAGACGCTTTAGCCAAGACACCTTAGCCGAGACACATAAGCCAAGACACCTTAGCCAAGACACCTTAGCCAAGACACCTTAGCCAAGACACTTTAGCCGAAACACATTAGCCAAGACACCTTCGCCAAGACACATTAGCCAAGACACCTTAGCCAAGACACCTTAGCCAAGACACCTTAGCCAAGACACATTAGCCAAGACACCTTAGCCAAGACACATTAGCCAAGACACCTTAGCCAAGACACATTAGCCAAGACACCTTAGCCGAGACACATTAGCCAAGACACCTTAGCCGAGACACCTTAGCCAAGACACCTTAGCCGAGACACATTAGCCAAGACACCTTAGCCAAGACACTTTAGCCAAGACACATTAGCCAAGACACCTTAGCCAAGACGCATTAGCCAAGACACCTTAGCCAAGACACCTTAGCCACGACACCTTAGCCAAGACACCTTAGCCAAGACACATTAGCCAAGACACCTTAGCCAAGACACATTAGCCAAGACACCTTAGCCGAGACACATTAGCCAAGACACCTTAGCCAAGACACCTTAGCCGAGACACATTAGCCAAGACACCTTAGCCAAGACACCTTAGCCAAGACACCTTAGCCAAGACACATTAGCCAAGACACCTTAGCCAAGACACCTTAGCCAAGACACCTTAGCCAAGACACCTTAGCCAAGACACCTTAGCCGAGACACATTAGCCAAGACGCTTTAGCCAAGACACCTTAGCCGAGACACATTAGCCAAGACACCTTAGCCAAGACACCTTAGCAAAGACACCTTAGCCAAGACACTTTAGCCGAAACACATTAGCCAAGACACCTTCGCCAAGACACATTAGCCAAGACACCTTAGCCAAGACACCTTAGCCAAGACACCTTAGCCAAGACACATTAGCCAAGACACCTTAGCCAAGACACATTAGCCAAGACACCTTAGCCAAGACACATTAGCCAAGATACCTTAGCCAAGACACCTAAGCCAAGACACCTTAGCCAAGACACATTAGCCAAGACACCTTAGCCAAGACACCTTAGCCAAGACACCTTAGCCAAGACACATTAGCCAAGACACTTTAGCCGAGACACATTAGCCAAGACACCTTAGCCAAGACACATTAGCCAAGACACCTTAGCCAAGACACATTAGCCAAGACACCTTAGCCAAGACACCTTAGCCAAGACACATTAGCCAAGACACATTAGCCAAGACACCTTAGCCAAGACACTTTAGCCAAGACACATTAGCCAAGACACCTTAGCCAAGACAGCTTAGCCAAGACACCTTAGCCAAGACACTTTAGCCAAGACACCTTAGCCAAGACACCTTAGCCAAGACACATTAGCCAAGACACATTAGCCAAGACACCTTAGCCGAGACACATTAGCCAAGACACCTTAGCCAAGACACCTTAGCCAAGACACCTTAGCCAAGACACCTTAGCCAAGACACCTTAGCCAAGACACATTAGCCAAGACACCTTAGCCGAGACACATTAGCCAAGACACTTTAGCCAAGACACCTTAACCGAGACACATTAGCCAAGACACCTTAGCCAAGACACCTTAGCCAAGACACCTTAGCCAAGACACCTTAGCCAAGACACATTAGCCAAGACACCTTAGCCAAGACACATTAGCCAAGACACCTTAGCCAAGACACCTTAGCCAAGACACCTTAGCCAAGACACCTTAGCCAAGACACATTAGCCAAGACACCTTAGCCAAGACACATTAGCCAAGACACATTAGCCAAGACACCTTAGCCAAGACACCTTAGCCAAGACACATTAGCCAAGACACATTAGCCAAGACACCTTAGCCGAGACACATAAGCCAAGACACCTTAGCCAAGACACATTAGCCAAGACACTTTAGCCGAGACACATTAGCCAAGACACCTTAGCTAAGACACATTAGCCAAGACACCTTAGCCAAGACACATTAGCCAAGACACCTTAGCCAAGACACCTTAGCCAAGACACATTAGCCAAGACACCTTAGCCAAGACACTTTAGCCAAGACACATTAGCCAAGACACCTTAGCCAAGACAGCTTAGCCAAGACACCTTAGCCAAGACACTTTAGCCAAGACACATTAGCCAAGACACCTTAGCCAAGACACCTTAGCCAAGACACATTAGCCAAGACACATTAGCCAAGACACCTTAGCCGAGACACATTAGCCAAGACACCTTAGCCAAGACACCTTAGCCAAGACACCTTAGCCAAGACACCTTAGCCAAGACACCTTAGCCAAGACACCTTAGCCAAGACACCTTAGCCAAGACACCTTAGCCAAGACACCTTAGCCAAGACACATTAGCCAAGACACCTTAGCCAAGACACCTTAGCCAAGACACATTAGCCGAGACACATTAGCCAAGACACCTTAGCCAAGACACCTTAGCCAAGACACCTTAGCCAAGACACATTAGCCAAGACACATTAGCCAAGACACATTAGCCAAGACACATTAGTTTAGACACCTTAGCCAAGACACATTAGCCAAGACACAGTAGCCGAGACGCATTAGCCAAGACACATTAGCCAAGACACATTAGCCAAGACACATTAGCCAAGACACCTTAGCCAAGACACTTTAGCCAAGACACATTAGCCAAGACACATTAGCCAAGACACCTTAGCCAAGACACCTTAGCCGAGACACCTTAGCCAAGACACATTAGCCAAGACACATTAGCCGAGACACATTAGCCAAGACACATTAGCCAAGACACCTTAGCCAAGACACATTAGCCAAGACACCTTAGCCAAGACACATTAGCCAAGACACCTTAGCCAAGAGACATTAGCCAAGACACCTTAGCCAAGACACCTTAGCCAAGACACATTAGCCAAGACACCTTAGCCAATACACCTTAGCCAAGACACCTTAGCCATGACACATTAGCCAAGACACCTTAGCCAAGACACCTTAGCCAAGACACCTTAGCCAAGACACCTTAGCCAAGACACATAAGCCAAGACACATTAGCCAAGACACCTTAGCCAAGACAGTTTAGCCAAGACACCTTAGCCAAGACACATTAGCCAAGACACCTTAGCCAAGACACATTAGCCAAAACACATTAGCCAAGACACATTAGCCGAGACACATTAGCCAAGACACCTTAGCCAAGACACCTTAGCCAAGACACCTTAGCCAAGACACCTTAGCCAAGACACCTTAGCCAAGACACCTTAGCCAAGACACCTTAGCCAAGACACCTTAGCCAAGACACATTAGCCAAGACACCTTAGCCAAGACACCTTAGCCAAGACACCTTAGCCAAGACACCTTAGCCAAGACACCTTAGCCAAGACACATTAGCCAAGACACCTTGACCAAGACACCTTAGCCAAGACACATTAGCCAAGACACATTAGCCAAGACACATTAGCCAAGACACCTTAGCCAAGACACCTTAGCCAAGACACCTTAGCCAAGACACTTTAGCCGAGACACATTAGCCAAGACAGATTAGCCAAGACACCTTAGCCAAAACACCTTAGCCAAGACACCTTAGCCGAGACACATTAGCCAAAACACCTTAGCCAAGACACCTTAGCCAAGACACCTTAGCCAAGACACCTTAGCCGAGACACATTAGCCAAGACACCTTAGCCAAGACACCTTAGCCAAGACACCTTAGCCAAGACACCTTAGCCGAGACACATTAGCCAAGACACTTTAGCCAAGACACCTTAGCCGAGACACATTAGCCAAAACACCTTAGCCAAGACACCTTAGCCAAGACACCTTAGCCAAGACACCTTAGCCGAGACACATTAGCCAAGACACCTTAGCCAAGACACCTTAGCCAAGACACCTTAGCCAAGACACGTTAGCCAAGACACATTAGCCAAGACACCTTAGCCAAGACACCTTAGCCAAGACACCTTAGCCAAGACACATTAGCCAAGACACCTTAGCCAAGACACATTGGCCAAGACACCTTAGCCAAGACACATTATCCAAGACACATTAGCCGAGACACATTAGCCAAGACACATTAGCCAAGACACCTTAGCCAAGACACCTTAGCCAAGACACCTTAGCCGAGACACATTAGCCAAAACACCTTAGCCAAGACACCTTAGCCAAGACACCTTAGCCAAGACACATTGACCAAGACACATTAGCCAAGACACCTTAGCCAAGACACATTAGCCGATACACATTAGCTAAGACACCTTAGCCAAGACACTTTAGCCGAGACACATTAGCCAAGACACCTTAACCAAGACACCTTAGCCAAGACACCTTAGCCAAGACACATTAGCCAAGACACCTTAGCCAAGACACTTTAGCCAAGACACCTTAGCCAAGACACCTTAGCCAAGACACATTAGCCAAGACACCTTAGCCAAGACACCTTAGCCGAGACACCTTAGCCAAGACACATTAGCCAAGACACATTAGCCGAGACACCTTAGCCAAGACACATTAGCCAAGACACATTAGCCGAGACACATTAGCCGAGACACATTAGCCAAGACACATTAGCCAAGACACATTAGCCGAGACACATTAGCCAAGACACCTTAGCCAAGACACCTTAGCCAAGACACCTTAGCCAAGACACCTTAGCCAAGACACTTTAGCCGAGACACTTTAGCCGAGACACATTAGCCAAGACAGATTAGCCAAGACACCTTAGCCAAGACACCTTAGCCAAGACACTTTAGCCGAGACACATTAGCCAAAACACCTTAGCCAAGACACCTTAGCCAAGACACATTAGCCAAGACACATTAGCCAAGACACATTAGCCAAGACACATTAGCCAAGACACCTTAGCCAAGACACCTTAGCCAAGACACCTTAGCCGAGACACATTAGCCAAAACACCTTAGCCAAGACACCTTAGCCAAGACACATTAGCCAAGACACATTAGCCAAGACACCTTAGCCAAGACACATTAGCCGATACACATTAGCTAAGACACCTTAGCCAAGACACTTTAGCCGAGACACCTTAGCCAAGACACCTTAACCAAGACACCTTAGCCAAGACACATTAGCCAAGACACATTAGCCAAGACACCTTAGCCAAGACACATTAGCCAAGACACATAAGCCAAGACACCTTAGCCTAGACACCTTAGCCAAGACACATTAGCCAAGACACATTAGCCAAGACACCTTAGCCAAGACACCTTAGCCGAGACACCTTAGCCAAGACACTTTAGCCAAGACACATTAGCCGAGACACCTTAGCCAAGACACATTAGCCAAGACACATTAGCCGAGACACATTAGCCGAGACACATTAGCCAAGACACCTTAGCCAAGACACCTTAGCCAAGACACCTTAGCCAAGACACCTTAGCCAAGACACCTTAGCCAAGACACCTTAGCCAAGACACATTAGCCAAGACACCTTAGCCGAGACACATTAGCCAAGACACCTTAGCCAAGACACATTAGCCAAGACACCTTAGCCGTGACACTTTAGCCAAGACACCTTAGCCAAGACACCTTAGCCGAAACACATTAGCCAAGACACCTTAGCCAAGACACCTTAGCCAAGACACCTTAGCCAAGACACATTAGCCAAGTCACCTTAGCCAAGACACCTTAGCCAAGACACCTTAGCCAAGACACCTTAGCCGAGACACATTAGCCAAGACACTTTAGCCAAGACACCTTAGCCAAGACACCTTAGCCAAGACACTTTAGCCGAGACACATTAGCCAAGACACCTTAGCCAAGACACCTTAGCCACGACACCTTAGCCAAGACACCTTAGCCAAGACACATTAGCCAAGACACATTAGCCAAGACACCTTAGCCAAGACACATTAGCCAAGACACCTTAGCCAAGACACCTTAGCCAAGACACATTAGCCAAGACACCTTAGCCAAGACACTTTAGCCAAGACACATTAGCCAAGACACCTTAGCCAAGACACATTAGCCAAGACACCTTAGCCAAGACACCTTAGCCAAGACAGCTTAGCCAAGACACCTTAGCCAAGACACATTAGCCAAGACACCTTAGCCAAGACACATTAGCCAAGACACCTTAGCCAAGACACCTTAGCCAAGACACCTTAGCCAAGACACATTAGCCAAGACACATTAGCCAAGACACATTAGCCAAGACACCTTAGCCGAGACACATTAGCCAAGACACCTTAGCCAAGACACCTTAGCCGAGACACATTAGCCAAGACACCTTAGCCAAGACACCTTAGCCAAGACACATTAGCCAAGACACCTTAGCCAAGACACCTTAGCCAAGACACCTTAGCCAAGACACCTTAGCCAAGACACCTTAGCCGAGACACATTAGCCAAGACGGTTTAGCCAAGACACCTTAGCCAAGACACATTAGCCAAGACACCTTAGCCAAGACACCTTAGCCAAGTTCCCACTTGGCAGTAATCGCATGAGAGGGGGGAAATTTCTTCATTCTCGCTACCCCTGACCCTCACTTTCGAGCGATCGTACGACAAACTCTCACTCCACCACCCTACCTCACTCACACACGCTCCTATATTCTATGTAAACCCTCACCGCAACCTGCGTCACCAACCCACCCCACACCTGAACGGTCCCATACTCGAAGTGTTAGACAATTTTGGTTCCACACTTCGAAGCCTGTCGAGGAGTGTGGCACTATATTGTTTTTCGCTGTCTCCTTTCTTTCACTACAAAATTGCTTTTGCCCTGTCTTTGGCGTATTCATATGAGTTTGGCCTTTGCTGGAGGCGGAGGTGTGTGCGCAAGCGTTATCGTGTTTTGTGAAGTGATTCTTTGCTCCGGTAAGTAATGTGAAAACTAGTGATTGTGATAAGTGAATTAATTCTATTCCTTGTGTTTTGTGCGTAGTGAATCCCATCGAGTCGATCAGCTGATGGAAAGAGTTTGCCCGTGAAGCGGAAAGGGTGAAGCCGGAGTTAAACCGCAGGATGGCAGGACAAATCACATCGGAGAGAGTGCTGAATACTCGCCGTCTTGAGAGGTACGCATTTTAACACTCGAAATGAGTTAAAGAAAAAAAAAAACAAAGTGTAAAGATTTCTCATGTCTCTCCGTTTTTTTTTCTTCTATATATTTACAGAAACCTCTGCCGAACATAGGAACCCCATCCCACCGTCCGCTTCGCAGAACGCCGGCAGTTTTTTTTACCTGTTCGTCGCATGATGAGCGTATGTGCAATAAAAAAAGGGATCGTATGTATTTCCTGGTAATTATTTCGTTGACGGTCGTGGTGTGTTCGGGACGAGGGTGTCCCGAATGCAGCAATAGGAAAGAAAGGGAAAGCGAGAAAGAACAAAAAAGCGAAGGAAAGAACGGGACAAAATAAAGCTAATTTTTTGGCTTCCCGGCTTATTATAAATAAGCTTGGGAGCTTCCATGCTTGCAAGCTTGCATGCTCGTATGCAAGCGTACATGCGCCCCGCCCCCTATACCCGATTCCCCCACCCCCGCGAACGATCCACGAACGAGGCTTACTAAGTTGCTAGTAAGCCTTTAATAAGCCGGCTAATAAGCCGCAATGTCGTACGACTTTTGCCAAGTGGGACACTTTAGCCGAAACACATTAGCCAAGACACCTTCGCCAAGACACATTAGCCAAGACACCTTAGCCAAGACACCTTAGCCAAGACACCTTAGCCAAGACACATTAGCCAAGACACCTTAGCCAAGACACATTAGCCAAGACACCTTAGCCAAGACACATTAGCCAAGACACCTTAGCCAAGACACTTTAGCCAAGACACCTTAGCCAAGACACCTTAGCCAAGACACATTAGCCAAGACACCTTAGCCAAGACACCTTAGCCAAGACACCTTAGCCAAGACACATTAGCCAAGACACTTTAGCCGAGACACATAAGCCAAGACACCTTAGCCAAGACACATTAGCCAAGACACCTTAGCCAAGACACATTAGCCAAGACACCTTAGCCAAGACACCTTAGCCGAGACACATTAGCCAAGACACCTTAGCCAAGACACTTTAGCCAAGACACATTAGCCAAGACACCTTAGCCAAGACACATTAGCCAAGACACCTTAGCCAAGACACCTTAGCCAAGACAGCTTAGCCAAGACACCTTAGCCAAGACACTTTAGCCAAAACACATTAGCCAAGACACCTTAGCCAAGACACCTTAGCCAAGACACATTAGCCAAGACACATTAGCCAAGACACATTAGCCATGACACATTAGCCACGACACATTAGCCATGTCACATTAGCCAAAACACATTAGCCAAGACACCTTAGCCAAGACACCTTAGCCAAGACACATTAGCCAAGACAGCTTAGCCAAGACACCTTAGCCAAGACACATTAGCCAAGACACAATTGCCAAGACACATTAGCCAAGACACATTAGCCAAGACACATTAGCCAAGACACCTTAGCCAAGACACCTTAGCCAAGACACCTTAGCCAAGACAGCTTAGCCAAGACACCTTAGCCAAGACACATTAGCCAAGACACATTAGCCAAGACACCTTAGCCAAGACACATTAGCCAAGACACATTAGCCAAGACACATTAGCCAAGACACATTAGCCAAGACACATTAGCCAAGACACCTTAGCCAAGACACCTTAGCCAAGACACATTAACCAAGACACATTAGCCAAGACACCTTAGCCAAGACACCTTAGCCGAGACACATTAGCCAAGACACCTTAGCCTAGACACCTTAGCCAAGACACCTTAGCCAAGACACCTTAGCCAAGACACCTTAGCCAAGACACCTTAGCCAAGACACATTAGCCAAGACACCTTAGCCGAGACACATTAGCCAAGACACTTTAGCCAAGACACCTTAGCCGAGACACATTAGCCAAGACACATTAGCCAAGACACCTTAGCCAAGACACCTTAGCCAAGACACCTTAGCCAAGACACATTAGCCAAGACACCTTAGCCAAGACACAATTGCCAAGACACATTAGCCAAGACACATTAGCCAAGACACATTAGCCAAGACGCCTTAGCCAAGACACCTTAGCCAAGACACCTTAGCCAAGACAGCTTAGCCAAGACACCTTAGCCAAGACACATTAGCCAAGACACATTAGCCAAGACACCTTAGCCAAGACACATTAGCCAAGACACATTAGCCAAGACACATTAGCCAAGACACATTAGCCAAGACACATTAGCCAAGACACCTTAGCCAAGACACCTTAGCCAAGACACATTAACCAAGACACATTAGCCAAGACACCTTAGCCAAGACACCTTAGCCGAAACACATTAGCCAAGACACCTTAGCCTAGACACCTTAGCCAAGACACCTTAGCCAAGACACCTTAGCCAAGACACCTTAGCCAAGACACCTTAGCCAAGACACATTAGCCAAGACACCTTAGCCAAGACACCTTAGCCAAGACACTTTAGCCGAAACACATTAACACCTTCGCCAAGACACATTAGCCAAGACACCTTAGCCAAGACACCTTAGCCAAGACACCTTAGCCAAGACACATTAGCCAAGACACCTTAGCCAAGACACCTTAGCCAAGACACCTTAGCCAAGACACTTTAGCCAAGACACCTTAGCCAAGACACCTTAGCCAAGACACATTAGCCAAGACACCTTAGCCAAGACACCTTAGCCAAGACACCTTAGCCAAGACACATTAGCCAAGACACTTTAGCCGAGACACATAAGCCAAGACACCTTAGCCAAGACACATTAGCCAAGACACCTTAGCCAAGACACATTAGCCAAGACACCTGAGCCAAGACACCTTAGCCGAGACACATTAGCCAAGACACCTTAGCCAAGACACTTTAGCCAAGACACATTAGCCAAGACACCTTAGCCAAGACACATTAGCCAAGACACTTTAGCCAAGACACCTTAGCCAAGACAGCTTAGCCAAGACACCTTAGCCAAGACACTTTAGCCAAGACACATTAGCCAAGACACATTAGCCAAGACACCTTAGCCAAGACACCTTAGCCAAGACACATTAGCCAAGACACTTTAGCCAAGACACCTTAGCCAAGACACATTAGCCAAGACACATTAGCCATGACACATTAGCCACGACACATTAGCCAAGTCACATTAGCCAAAACACATTAGCCAAGACACCTTAGCCAAGACACCTTAGCCAAGACACATTAGCCAAGACAGCTTAGCCAAGACACCTTAGCCAAGACACATTAGCCAAGACACAATTGCCAAGACACATTAGCCAAGACACATTAGCCAAGACACATTAGCCAAGACACCTTAGCCAAGACACCTTAGCCAAGACACCTTAGCCAAGACACCTTAGCCAAGACACCTTAGCCGAGACACATTAGCCAAGACACCTTAGCCGAGACACATTAGCCAAGACACTTTAGCCGAGACACATTAGCCAAGACACCTTAGCCAAGACACTTTTGCCGAGACACATTAGCCAAGAGACCTTAGCCAAGACACCTTAGCCAAGACACCTTAGCCAAGACACCTTAGCCAAGACACTTTTGCCGAGACACATTAGCCAAGAGACCTTAGCCAAGACACCTTAGCCAAGACACCTTAGCCAAGACACCTTAGCCAAGACACATTAGCCAAGACACATTAGCCAAGACACCTTAGCCAAGACACATTAGCCAAGACACATTAGCCAAGACACATTAGCCAAGACACATTAGCCAAGACACATTAGCCAAGACACCTTAGCCAAGACACCTTAGCCAAGACACATTAACCAAGACACATTAGCCAAGACACCTTAGCCAAGACACCTTAGCCGAGACACATTAGCCAAGACACCTTAGCCTAGACACCTTAGCCAAGACACCTTAGCCAAGACACCTTAGCCAAGACACCTTAGCCAAGACACCTTAGCCAAGACACATTAGCCAAGACACCTTAGCCGAGACACATTAGCCAAGACACTTTAGCCAAGACACCTTAGCCGAGACACATTAGCCAAGACACCTTAGCCAAGACACCTTAGCCAAGACACCTTAGCCAAGACACCTTAGCCGAGACACATTAGCCAAGACACTTTAGCCAAGACACCTTAGCCGAGACACATTAGCCAAGACACCTTAGCCAAGACACCTTAGCCAAGACACCTTAGCCAAGACACGTTAGCCAAGACACATAAGCCAAGACACCTTAGCCAAGACACCTTAGCCAAGACACCTTAGCCAAGACACATTAGCCAAGACACCTTAGCCAAGACACATTGGCCAAGACACCTTAGCCAAGACACATTACCCAAGACACATTAGCCAAGACACATTAGCCAAGACACATTAGCCAAGACACCTTAGCCAAGACACCTTAGCCAAGACACCTTAGCCGAGACACATTAGCCAAAACACCTTAGCCAAGACACCTTAGCCAAGACACCTTAGCCAAGACACATTGACCAAGACACATTAGCCAAGACACCTTAGCCAAGACACATTAGCCGATACACATTAGCTAAGACACCTTAGCCAAGACACTTTAGCCGACACACCTTAGCCAAGACACCTTAACCAAGACACCTTAGCCAAGACACCTTAGCCAAGACACATTAGCCAAGACACCTTAGCCAAGACACTTTAGCCAAGACACATAAGCCAAGACACCTTAGCCAAGACACATTAGCCAAGACACATTAGCCAAGACACATTAGCCAACACACCTTAGCCAAGACACCTTAGCCGAGACACCTTAGCCAAGACACTTTAGCCAAGACACATTAGCCGAGACACCTTAGCCAAGACACATTAGCCAAGACACATTAGCCGAGACACATTAGCCGAGACACATTAGCCAAGACACATTAGCCAAGACACATTAGCCGAGACACATTAGCCAAGACACCTTAGCCAAGACACCTTAGCCAAGACACCTTAGCCAAGACACCTTAGCCAAGACACCTTAGCCAAGACACTTTAGCCGAGACACATTAGCCAAGACAGATTAGCCAAGACACCTTAGCCAAGACACCTTAGCTAAGACACCTTAGCCGAGACACATTAGCCAAAACACCTTAGCCAAGACACCTTAGCCAAGACACCTTAGCCAAGACACCTTAGCCGAGACACATTAGCCAAGACATCTTAGCCAAGACACCTTAGCCAAGACACCTTAGCCAAGACACCTTAGCCGAGACACATTAGCCAAGACACTTTAGCCAAGACACCTTAGCCGAGACACATTAGCCAAGACACCTTAGCCAAGACACCTTAGCCAAGACACCTTAGCCAAGACACCTTAGCCAAGACACATTAGCCAAGACACATTAGCCAAGACACCTTAGCCATGACACATTAGCCAAGACACATTAGCCAAGACACCTTAGCCAAGACACATTAGCCAAGACACATTAGCCAAGACACATTAGCCGAGACACCTTAGCCAAGACACCTTAGCCAAGACACATTAGCCGAAACACATTAGCCAAAACACCTTAGCCAAGACACATTAGCCGATACACATTAGCTAAGACACCTTAGCCAAGACACTTTAGCCGAGACACCTTAGCCAAGACACCTTAACCAAGACACCTTAGCCAAGACACATTAGCCAAGACACATTAGCCAAGACACTTTAGAAAAGACACAATAGCCAAGACACGTAAGCCAAGACACCTTAGCCAAGACACCTTAGCCAAGACACCTTAGCCAAGACACCTTAGCCAAGACACTTTAGCCGAGACACATTAGCCAAGACAGATTAGCCAAGACACCTTAGCCAAGACACCTTAGCTAAGACACCTTAGCCGAGACACATTAGCCAAAACACCTTAGCCAAGACACCTTAGCCAAGACACCTTAGCCAAGACACCTTAGCCGAGACACATTAGCCAAGACATCTTAGCCAAGACACCTTAGCCAAGACACCTTAGCCAAGACACCTTAGCCGAGACACATTAGCCAAGACACTTTAGCCAAGACACCTTAGCCGAGACACATTAGCCAAGACACCTTAGCCAAGACACCTTAGCCAAGACACCTTAGCCAAGACACCTTAGCCAAGACACATTAGCCAAGACACATTAGCCAAGACACCTTAGCCATGACACATTAGCCAAGACACATTAGCCAAGGCACCTTAGCCAAGACACATTAGCCAAAACACTTTAGCCGAGACACATTAGCCAAAACACCTTAGCCAAGACACCTTAGCCAAGACACCTTAGCCAAGACACATTAGCCAAGACACCTTAGCCAAGACACATTAGCCGATACACATTAGCTAAGACACCTTAGCCAAGACGCTTTAGCCGAGACACCTTAGCCAAGACACCTTAACCAAGACACCTTAGCCAAGACACATTAGCCAAGACACATTAGCCAAGACACTTTAGAAAAGACACAATAGCCAAGACACGTAAGCCAAGACACCTTAGCCAAGACACCTTAGCCAAGACACATTAGCCAAGACACATAAGCCAAGACACCTTAGCCAAGACACCTTAGCCGAGACACCTTAGCCAAGACACTTTAGCCAAGACACATTAGCCGAGACACCTTAGCCAAGACACATTAGCCAAGACACCTTAGCCAAGACACATTAGCCAAGACACCTTAGCCGAGACACATTAGCCAAGACACCTTAGCCAAGACACATTAGCCAAGACACATTAGCCAAGACACCTAAGCCAAGACACCTTAGCCAAGACACCTTAGCCAAGACACATAAGCCAAGACACCTTAGCCAAGACACCTTAGCCAAGACACATTAGCCGAGACACATTAGCCGAGACACATTAGTCAAGACACCTTAGCCAAGACACCTTAGCCAAGACACCTTAGCCAAGACACCTTAGCCAAGACACCTTAGCCAAGACACCTTAGCCAAGACACATTAGCCAAGACACCTTAGCCGAGACACATTAGCCAAGACACCTTAGCCAAGACACATTAGCCAAGACACCTTAGCCGAGACACTTTAGCCAAGACACCTTAGCCAAGACACCTTAGCCGAGACACATTAGCCAAGACACCTTAGCCAAGACACCTTAGCCAAGACACCTTAGCCAAGACACATTAGCCAAGTCACCTTAGCCAAGACACCTTAGCCAAGACACCTTAGCCAAGACACCTTAGCCAAGACACCTTAGCCGAGACACATTAGCCAAGACACTTTAGCCAAGACACCTTAGCCAAGACACCTTAGCCGAGACACATTAGCCAAGACACATTAGCCAAGACACCTTAGCCAAGACACCTTAGCCACGACACCTTAGCCAAGACACCTTAGCCAAGACACCTTAGCCAAGACACCTTAGCCAAGACACCTTAGCCAAGACACATTAGCCAAGACACCTTAGCCAAGACACATTAGCCGAGACACTTTAGCCAAGACACCTTTGCCGAGACACATTAGCCAAGACACTTTAGCCAAGACACCTTAGCCGAGACACATTAGCCAAGACACCTTAGCCAAGACACCTTAGCCAAGACACCTTAGCCAAGACACTTTAGCCGAGACACATTAGCCAAGACACATTAGCCAAGACACCTTAGCCAAGACACATTAGCCAAGACACATTAGCCAAGACACCTTAGCCAAGACACATTAGCCAAGACACCTTAGCCAAGACACCTTAGCCAAGACACCTTAGCCGAGACACATTAGCCAAGACACCTTAGCCAAGACACATTAGCCAAGACACATTAGCCAAGACACCTTAGCCAAGACACATTAGCCAAGACACCTTAGCCAAGACACCTTAGCCAAGACACCTTAGCCGAGACACATTAGCCAAGACACCTTAGCCAAGACACCTAAGCCAAGACACCTTAGCCAAGACACCTTAGCCAAGACACATTAGCCAAGACACCTTAGCCAAGACACCTTAGCCAAGACACATTAGCCGAGACACATTAGCCGAGACACATTAGCCAAGACACATTAGCCAAGACACCTTAGCCAAGACACCTTAGCCGAGACACCTTAGCCGAGACACATTAGCCAAGACACCTTAGCCAAGACACATTAGCCAAGACACCTTAGCCAAGACACATTAGCCAAGACACATTAGCCAAGACACCTTAGCCAAGATACTTTAGCCAAGACACATTAGCCAAGACACATTAGCCAAGACACATTAGCCAAGACACCTTAGCCAAGACACCTTAGCCAAGACACCTTAGCCAAGACACATTAGCCAAGACACCTTAGCCAAGACACCTTAGCCAAGACACATTAGCCAAGACACCTTAGCCAAGACACATTAGCCAAGACACATTAGCCAAGACACATTAGCCGAGACACATTAGTCAAGACACCTTAGCCAATACACCTTAGCCAAGACACCTTAGCCAAGACACATTAGCCAAGACACCTTAGCCAAGACACCTTAGCCAAGACACCTTAGCCAAGACACATTAGCCAAGACACATTAGCCAAGACACCTAAGCCAAGACACCTTAGCCAAGACACCTTAGCCAAGACACCTTAGCCAAGACACATTAGCCAAGACACATTAGCCAAGACACCTAAGCCAAGACACCTTAGCCAAGACACCTTAGCCAAGACACATTAGCCAAGACACCTTAGCCAAGACACCTTAGCCAAGACACATTAGCCGAGACACATTAGCCGAGACACATTAGTCAAGACACCTTAGCCAAGACACCTTAGCCAAGACACCTTAGCCAAGACACCTTAGCCAAGACACCTTAGCCAAGACACCTTAGCCAAGACACCTTAGCCAAGACACATTAGCCAAGACACCTTAGCCGAGACACATTAGCCAAGACACCTTAGCCAAGACACATTAGCCAAGACACCTTAGCCAAGACACATTAGCCAAGACACCTTAGCCAAGACACCTTAGCCAAGATACTTTAGCCAAGACACATTAGCCAAGACACATTAGCCAAGACACATTAGCCAAGACACCTTAGCCAAGACACCTTAGCCAAGACACCTTAGCCAAGACACATTAGCCAAGACACCTTAGCCAAGACACCTTAGCCAAGACACATTAGCCAAGACACCTTAGCCAAGACACATTAGCCAAGACACCTTAGCCAAGACACCTTAGCCAAGACACATTAGCCAAGACACTTTAGCCAAGACACTTTAGCCGAGACACATTAGCCAAGACACTTTAGCCAAGACACCTTAGCCAAGACACATTAGCCAAGACACCTTAGCCAAGACACCTTAGCCAAGACACCTTAGCCAAGACACTTTAGCCGAGACACATTAGCCAAGACACATTAGCCAAGACACCTTAGCCAAGACACATTAGCCAAGACACATTAGCCAAGACACCTTAGCCAAGACACATTAGCCAAGACACCTTAGCCAAGACACCTTAGCCAAGACACCTTAGCCGAGACACATTAGCCAAGACACATTAGCCAAGACACCTTAGCCAAGACACCTAAGCCGAGACACATTAGCCAAGACACCTTAGCCAAGATACTTTAGCCAAGACACATTAGCCAAGACACATTAGCCAAGACACATTAGCCAAGACACCTTAGCCAAGACACCTTAGCCAAGACACATTAGCCAAGACACCTTAGCCAAGACAACTTAGCCAAGACACCTTAGCCAAGACACCTTAGCCAAGACACCTTAGCCAAGACACATTAGCCAAGACACCTTAGCCAAGACACATTAGCCAAGACACTTTAGCCAAGACACCTTAGCCGAGACACATTAGCCAAGACACTTTAGCCAAGACACCTTAGCCGAGACACATTAGCCAAGACACCTTAGCCAAGACACCTTAGCCAAGACACCTTAGCCAAGACACTTTAGCCGAGACACATTAGCCAAGACACATTAGCCAAGACACCTTAGCCAAGACACATTAGCCAAGACACATTAGCCAAGACACCTTAGCCAAGACACATTAGCCAAGACACCTTAGCCAAGACACCTTAGCCAAGACACCTTAGCCGAGACACATTAGCCAAGACACCTTAGCCAAGACACCTAAGCCAAGACACCTTAGCCAAGACACCTTAGCCAAGACACATTAGCCAAGACACCTTAGCCAAGACACCTTAGCCAAGACACATTAGCCGAGACACATTAGCCGAGACACATTAGTCAAGACACCTTAGCCAAGACACCTTAGCCAAGACACATTAGCCAAGACACATTAGCCAAGACACCTTAGCCAAGACACCTTAGCCAAGACACCTTAGCCAAGACACATTAGCCAAGACACCTTAGCCAAGACACCTTAGCCAAGACACATTAGCCAAGACACCTTAGCCAAGACACATTAGCCAAGACACCTTAGCCAAGACACCTTAGCCAAGACACATTAGCCAAGACACTTTAGCCAAGACACCTTAGCCGAGACACATTAGCCAAGACACTTTAGCCAAGACACCTTAGCCAAGACACATTAGCCAAGACACCTTAGCCAAGACACCTTAGCCAAGACACCTTAGCCAAGACACTTTAGCCGAGACACATTAGCCAAGACACATTAGCCAAGACACCTTAGCCAAGACACCTAAGCCAAGACACCTTAGCCGAGACACATTAGCCAAGACACCTTAGCCAAGACACATTAGCCAAGACACCTTAGCCAAGACACATTAGCCAAGACACCTTAGCCAAGACACCTTAGCCAAGATACTTTAGCCAAGACACATTAGCCAAGACACATTAGCCAAGACACATTAGCCAAGACACCTTAGCCAAGACACCTTAGCCAAGACACCTTAGCCAAGACACATTAGCCAAGACACCTTAGCCAAGACACCTTAGCCAAGACACATTAGCCAAGACACCTTAGCCAAGACACATTAGCCAAGACACCTTAGCCAAGACACCTTAGCCAAGACACATTAGCCAAGACACTTTAGCCAAGACACCTTAGCCGAGACACATTAGCCAAGACACTTTAGCCAAGACACCTTAGCCAAGACACATTAGCCAAGACACCTTAGCCAAGACACCTTAGCCAAGACACCTTAGCCAAGACACTTTAGCCGAGACACATTAGCCAAGACACCTTAGCCAAGACACATTAGCCAAGACACATTAGCCAAGACACCTTAGCCAAGACACATTAGCCAAGACACCTTAGCCAAGACACCTTAGCCAAGACACCTTAGCCGAGACACATTAGCCAAGACACATTAGCCAAGACACCTTAGCCAAGACACCTAAGCCGAGACACATTAGCCAAGACACCTTAGCCAAGATACTTTAGCCAAGACACATTAGCCAAGACACATTAGCCAAGACACATTAGCCAAGACACCTTAGCCAAGACACCTTAGCCAAGACACATTAGCCAAGACACCTTAGCCAAGACAACTTAGCCAAGACACCTTAGCCAAGACACCTTAGCCAAGACACCTTAGCCAAGACACATTAGCCAAGACACCTTAGCCAAGACACATTAGCCAAGACACTTTAGCCAAGACACCTTAGCCGAGACACATTAGCCAAGACACTTTAGCCAAGACACCTTAGCCGAGACACATTAGCCAAGACACCTTAGCCAAGACACCTTAGCCAAGACACCTTAGCCAAGACACTTTAGCCGAGACACATTAGCCAAGACACATTAGCCAAGACACCTTAGCCAAGACACATTAGCCAAGACACATTAGCCAAGACACCTTAGCCAAGACACATTAGCCAAGACACCTTAGCCAAGACACCTTAGCCAAGACACCTTAGCCGAGACACATTAGCCAAGACACCTTAGCCAAGACACCTAAGCCAAGACACCTTAGCCAAGACACCTTAGCCAAGACACATTAGCCAAGACACCTTAGCCAAGACACCTTAGCCAAGACACATTAGCCGAGACACATTAGCCGAGACACATTAGTCAAGACACCTTAGCCAAGACACCTTAGCCAAGACACCTTAGCCAAGACACCTTAGCCAAGACACCTTAGCCAAGACACCTTAGCCAAGACACCTTAGCCAAGACACATTAGCCAAGACACCTTAGCCGAGACACATTACCCAAGACACCTTAGCCAAGACACATTAGCCAAGACACCTTAGCCAAGACACATTAGCCAAGACACCTTAGCCAAGACACCTTAGCCAAGATGCTTTAGCCAAGACACATTAGCCAAGACACATTAGCCAAGACACATTAGCCAAGACACCTTAGCCAAGACACCTTAGCCAAGACACCTTAGCCAAGACACATTAGCCAAGACACCTTAGCCAAGACACCTTAGCCAAGACACATTAGCCAAGACACCTTAGCCAAGACACATTAGCCAAGACACCTTAGCCAAGACACCTTAGCCAAGACACATTAGCCAAGACACTTTAGCCAAGACACCTTAGCCGAGACACATTAGCCAAGACACTTTAGCCAAGACACCTTAGCCGAGACACATTAGCCAAGACACCTTAGCCAAGACACCTTAGCCAAGACACCTTAGCCAAGACACTTTAGCCGAGACACATTAGCCAAGACACATTAGCCAAGACACCTTAGCCAAGACACATTAGCCAAGACACATTAGCCAAGACACCTTAGCCAAGACACATTAGCCAAGACACCTTAGCCAAGACACCTTAGCCGAGACACATTAGCCAAGACACATTAGCCAAGACACCTTAGCCAAGACACCTTAGCCGAGACACATTAGCCAAGACACCTTAGCCAAGATACTTTAGCCAAGACACATTAGCCAAGACACATTAGCCAAGACACATTAGCCAAGACACCTTAGCCAAGACACCTTAGCCAAGACACATTAGCCAAGACACCTTAGCCAAGACACCTTAGCCAAGACACCTTAGCCAAGACACCTTAGCCAAGACACATTAGCCAAGACACCTTAGCCAAGACACATTAGCCAAGACACTTTAGCCAAGACACCTTAGCCGAGACACATTAGCCAAGACACTTTAGCCAAGACACCTTAGCCGAGACACATTAGCCAAGACACCTTAGCCAAGACACCTTAGCCAAGACACCTTAGCCAAGACACTTTAGCCGAGACACATTAGCCAAGACACATTAGCCAAGACACCTTAGCCAAGACACATTAGCCAAGACACATTAGCCAAGACACCTTAGCCAAGACACATTAGCCAAGACACCTTAGCCAAGACACCTTAGCCAAGACACCTTAGCCGAGACACATTAGCCAAGACACCTTAGCCAAGACACCTAAGCCAAGACACCTTAGCCAAGACACCTTAGCCAAGACACATTAGCCAAGACACCTTAGCCAAGACACCTTAGCCAAGACACATTAGCCGAGACACATTAGCCGAGACACATTAGTCAAGACACCTTAGCCAAGACACCTTAGCCAAGACACCTTAGCCAAGACACCTTAGCCAAGACACCTTAGCCAAGACACCTTAGCCAAGACACCTTAGCCAAGACACATTAGCCAAGACACCTTAGCCGAGACACATTAGCCAAGACACCTTAGCCAAGACACCTTAGCCAAGACACATTAGCCAAGACACATTAGCCAAGACACCTAAGCCAAGACACCTTAGCCAAGACACCTTAGCCAAGACACCTTAGCCAAGACACCTTAGCCAAGACACATTAGCCAAGACACATTAGCCAAGACACCTTAGCCAAGACACCTTAGCCAAGACACCTTAGCCAAGACACCTTAGCCAAGACACATTAGCCAAGACACATTAGCCAAGACACCTAAGCCAAGACACCTTAGCCAAGACACCTTAGCCAAGACACTTTAACCGAGACACATTAGCCAAGACACCTTAGCCAAGACACCTTAGCCAAGACACATTAGCCGAGACACATTAGCCGAGACACATTAGTCAAGACACCTTAGCCAAGACACCTTAGCCAAGACACCTTAGCCAAGACACCTTAGCCAAGACACCTTAGCCAAGACACCTTAGCCAATACACCTTAGCCAAGACACATTAGCCAAGACACCTTAGCCGAGACACATTAGCCAAGACACCTTAGCCAAGACACATTAGCCAAGACACCTTAGCCAAGACACATTAGCCAAGACACCTTAGCCAAGACACCTTAGCCAAGATACTTTAGCCAAGACACATTAGCCAAGACACATTAGCCAAGACACATTAGCCAAGACACCTTAGCCAAGACACCTTAGCCAAGACACCTTAGCCAAGACACATTAGCCAAGACACATTAGCCAAGACACCTTAGCCAAGACACATTAGCCAAGACACCTTAGCCAAGACACATTAGCCAAGACACCTTAGCCAAGACACCTTAGCCAAGACACATTAGCCAAGACACTTTAGCCAAGACACCTTAGCCGAGACACATTAGCCAAGACACTTTAGCCAAGACACCTTAGCCGAGACACATTAGCCAAGACACCTTAGCCAAGACACCTTAGCCAAGACACCTTAGCCAAGACACTTTAGCCGAGACACATTAGCCAAGACACATTAGCCAAGACACCTTAGCCAAGACACATTAGCCAAGACACATTAGCCAAGACACCTTAGCCAAGACACATTAGCCAAGACACCTTAGCCAAGACACCTTAGCCAAGACACCTTAGCCGAGACACATTAGCCAAGACACATTAGCCAAGACACCTTAGCCAAGACACCTTAGCCGAGACACATTAGCCAAGACACCTTAGCCAAGATACTTTAGCCAAGACACATTAGCCAAGACACATTAGCCAAGACACATTAGCCAAGACACCTTAGCCAAGACACCTTAGCCAAGACACATTAGCCAAGACACCTTAGCCAAGACACCTTAGCCAAGACACCTTAGCCAAGACACATTAGCCAAGACACCTTAGCCAAGACACATTAGCCAAGACACTTTAGCCAAGACACCTTAGCCGAGACACATTAGCCAAGACACTTTAGTCAAGACACCTTAGCCGAGACACATTAGCCAAGACACCTTAGCCAAGACACCTTAGCCAAGACACCTTAGCCTAGACACTTTAGCCGAGACACATTAGCCAAGACACATTAGCCAAGACACCTTAGCCAAGACACATTAGCCAAGACACATTAGCCAAGACACCTTAGCCAAGACACATTAGCCAAGACACCTTAGCCAAGACACCTTAGCCAAGACACCTTAGCCGAGACACATTAGCCAAGACACCTTAGCCAAGACACCTAAGCCAAGACACCTTAGCCAAGACACCTTAGCCAAGACACATTAGCCAAGACACCTTAGCCAAGACACCTTAGCCAAGACACATTAGCCGAGACACATTAGCCGAGACACATTAGTCAAGACACCTTAGCCAAGACACCTTAGCCAAGACACCTTAGCCAAGACACCTTAGCCAAGACACCTTAGCCAAGACACCTTAGCCAAGACACATTAGCCAAGACACCTTAGCCGAGACACATTAGCCAAGACACCTTAGCCAAGACACATTAGCCAAGACACCTTAGCCAAGACACATTAGCCAAGACACCTTAGCCAAGACACCTTAGCCAAGATACTTTAGCCAAGACACATTAGCCAAGACACATTAGCCAAGACACATTAGCCAAGACACCTTAGCCAAGACACCTTAGCCAAGACACCTTAGCCAAGACACATTAGCCAAGACACCTTAGCCAAGACACCTTAGCCAAGACACATTAGCCAAGACACCTTAGCCAAGACACATTAGCCAAGACACCTTAGCCAAGACACCTTAGCCAAGACACATTAGCCAAGACACTTTAGCCAAGACACCTTAGCCGAGACACATTAGCCAAGACACTTTAGCCAAGACACCTTAGCCAAGACACATTAGCCAAGACACATTAGCCAAGACACCTAAGCCAAGACACCTTAGCCAAGACACCTTAGCCAAGACACCTTAGCCAAGACACATTAGCCAAGACACATTAGCCAAGACACCTAAGCCAAGACACCTTAGCCAAGACACCTTAGCCAAGACACATTAGCCAAGACACCTTAGCCAAGACACCTTAGCCAAGACACATTAGCCGAGACACATTAGCCGAGACACATTAGTCAAGACACCTTAGCCAAGACACCTTAGCCAAGACACCTAAGCCAAGACACCTTAGCCAAGACACCTTAGCCAAGACATCTTAGCCAAGACACATTAGCCAAGACACATTAGCCAAGACACCTAAGCCGAGACACATTAGCCAAGACACCTTAGCCAAGACACATTAGCCAAGACACCTTAGCCAAGACACCTTAGCCAAGACACATTAGCCAAGACACTTTAGCCAAGACACCTTAGCCAAGACACCTTAGCCAAGACACATTAGCCGAGACACATTAGCCGAGACACATTAGTCAAGACACCTTAGCCAAGACACCTTAGCCAAGACACATTAGCCAAGACACCTTAGCCGAGACACATTAGCCAAGACACCTTAGCCAAGACACATTAGCCAAGACACCTTAGCCAAGACACCTTAGCCAAGACACATTAGCCAAGACACTTTAGCCAAGACACCTTAGCCGAGACACATTAGCCAAGACACATTAGCCAAGACACCTTAGCCAAGACACATTAGCCAAGACACATTAGCCAAGACACCTAAGCCAAGACACCTTAGCCAAGACACCTTAGCCAAGACACCTTAGCCAAGACACATTAGCCAAGACACATTAGCCAAGACACCTAAGCCAAGACACCTTAGCCAAGACACCTTAGCCAAGACACATTAGCCAAGACACCTTAGCCAAGACACCTTAGCCAAGACACATTAGCCGAGACACATTAGCCGAGACACATTAGTCAAGACACCTTAGCCAAGACACCTTAGCCAAGACACCTTAGCCAAGACACCTTAGCCAAGACACCTTAGCCAAGACACATTAGCCAAGACACCTTAGCCAAGACACATTAGCCAAGACACCTTAGCCGAGACACCTTAGCCAAGACACCTTAGCCAAGACACATTAGCCAAGACACCTTAGCCAAGACACATTAGCCAAGACACCTTAGCCAAGACACCTTAGCCAAGATACTTTAGCCAAGACACATTAGCCAAGACACATTAGCCAAGACACATTAGCCAAGACACCTTAGCCAAGACACCTTAGCCAAGACACCTTAGCCAAGACACATTAGCCAAGACACCTTAGCCAAGACACCTTAGCCAAGACACATTAGCCAAGACACCTTAGCCAAGACACATTAGCCAAGACACCTTAGCCAAGACACCTTAGCCAAGACACATTAGCCAAGACACTTTAGCGAAGACACCTTAGCCGAGACACATTAGCCAAGACACTTTAGCCAAGACACCTTAGCCGAGACACATTAGCCAAGACACCTTAGCCAAGACACCTTAGCCAAGACACCTTAGCCAAGACACTTTAGCCGAGACACATTAGCCAAGACACATTAGCCAAGACACCTTAGCCAAGACACATTAGCCAAGACACATTAGCCAAGACACCTTAGCCAAGACACATTAGCCAAGACACCTTAGCCAAGACACCTTAGCCAAGACACCTTAGCCAAGACACATTAGCCAAGACACATTAGCCAAGACACCTTAGCCAAGACACCTTAGCCGAGACACATTAGCCAAGACACCTTAGCCAAGATACTTTAGCCAAGACACATTAGCCAAGACACATTAGCCAAGACACATTAGCCAAGACACCTTAGCCAAGACACCTTAGCCAAGACACATTAGCCAAGACACCTTAGCCAAGACACCTTAGCCAAGACACCTTAGCCAAGACACCTTAGCCAAGACACCTTAGCCAAGACACATTAGCCAAGACACCTTAGCCAAGACACATTAGCCAAGACACTTTAGCCAAGACACCTTAGCCGAGACACATTAGCCAAGACACTTTAGCCAAGACACCTTAGCCGAGACACATTAGCCAAGACACCTTAGCCAAGACACCTTAGCCAAGACACCTTAGCCAAGACACTTTAGCCGAGACACATTAGCCAAGACACATTAGCCAAGACACCTTAGCCAAGACACATTAGCCAAGACACATTAGCCAAGACACCTTAGCCAAGACACATTAGCAAAGACACCTTAGCCAAGACACCTTAGCCAGAACACCTTAGCCAAGACACCTTAGCCAAGACACCTTAGCCAAGACACATTAGCCAAGACACCTTAGCCAAGACACCTTAGCCAAGACACCTTAGCCAAGACACATTAGCCAAGACACATTAGCCAAGACACATTAGCCAAGACACATTAGCCAAGACACCTTAGCCAAGACACCTTAGCCAAGACACCTTAGCCAAGACACATTAGCCAAGACACCTTAGCCAAGACACCTTAGCCAAGACACATTAGCCAAGACACCTTAGCCAAGACACATTAGCCAAGACACCTTAGCCAAGACACCTTAGCCAAGACACCTTAGCCAAGACACATTAGCCAAGACACATTAGCCAAGACACCTTAGCCAAGACACATTAGCCAAGACACCTTAGCCGAGACACATTAGCCAAGACACCTTAGCCAAGACACCTTAGCCGAGACACATTAGCCAAGACACCTTAGCCAAGACACCTTAGCCAAGACACCTTAGCCAAGACACATTAGCCAAGACACCTTAGCCAAGACACCTTAGCCAAGACACCTTAGCCAAGACACCTTAGCCAAGACACCTTAGCCGAGACACATTAGCCAAGACGCTTTAGCCAAGACACCTTAGCCAAGACACATTAGCCAAGACACCTTAGCCAAGACACCTTAGCCAAGACACTTTAGCCGAAACACATTAGCCAAGACACCTTCGCCAAGACACATTAGCCAAGACACCTTAGCCAAGACACCTTAGCCAAGACACCTTAGCCAAGACACATTAGCCAAGACACCTTAGCCAAGACACATTAGCCAAGACACCTTAGCCAAGACACTTTAGCCAAGACACCTTAGCCAAGACACCTTAGCCAAGACACATTAGCCAAGACACCTTAGCCAAGACACCTTAGCCAAGACACCTTAGCCAAGACACATTAGCCAAGACACTTTGGCCGAGACACATTAGCCAAGACACCTTAGCCAAGACACATTAGCCAAGACACCTTAGCCAAGACACATTAGCCAAGACACCTTAGCCAAGACACCTTAGCCGAGACACATTAGCCAAGACACCTTAGCCAAGACACTTTAGCCAAGACACATTAGCCAAGACACCTTAGCCAAGACACATTAGCCAAGACACCTTAGCCAAGACACCTTAGCCAAGACAGCTTAGCCAAGACACCTTAGCCAAGACACCTTAGCCAAGACACGTTAGCCAAGACACCTTAGCCAAGACACTTTAGCCAAGACACATTAGCCAAGACACCTTAGCCAAGACACCTTAGCCAAGACACATTAGCCAAGACACCTTAGCCAAGACACCTTAGCCAAGACACCTTAGCCAAGACACCTTAGCCAAGACACATTAGCCAAGACACCTTAGCCAAGACACCTTAGCCAAGACACATTAGCCAAGACACTTTAGCCAAGACACCTTAGCCGAGACACATTAGCCAAGACACTTTAGCCAAGACACCTTAGCCGAGACACATTAGCCAAGACACCTTAGCCAAGACACCTTAGCCAGAACACCTTAGCCAAGACACCTTAGCCAAGACACCTTAGCCAAGACACATTAGCCAAGACACCTTAGCCAAGACACCTTAGCCAAGACACCTTAGCCAAGACACATTAGCCAAGACACATTAGCCAAGACACATTAGCCAAGACACCTAAGCCAAGACACCTTAGCCAAGACACCTTAGCCAAGACACATTAGCCAAGACACCTTAGCCAAGACACCTTAGCCAAGACACATTAGCCGAGACACATTAGCCGAGACACATTAGTCAAGACACCTTAGCCAAGACACCTTAGCCAAGACACCTAAGCCAAGACACCTTAGCCAAGACACCTTAGCCAAGACATCTTAGCCAAGACACATTAGCCAAGACACATTAGCCAAGACACCTAAGCCGAGACACATTAGCCAAGACACCTTAGCCAAGACACATTAGCCAAGACACCTTAGCCAAGACACCTTAGCCAAGACACATTAGCCAAGACACTTTAGCCAAGACACCTTAGCCAAGACACCTTAGCCAAGACACATTAGCCGAGACACATTAGCCGAGACACATTAGTCAAGACGCCTTAGCCAAGACACCTTAGCCAAGACACATTAGCCAAGACACCTTAGCCGAGACACATTAGCCAAGACACCTTAGCCAAGACACATTAGCCAAGACACCTTAGCCAAGACACCTTAGCCAAGACACATTAGCCAAGACACTTTAGCCAAGACACCTTAGCCGAGACACATTAGCCAAGACACTTTAGCCAAGACACCTTAGCCAAGACACATTAGCCAAGACACATTAGCCAAGACACCTAAGCCAAGACACCTTAGCCAAGACACCTTAGCCAAGACACCTTAGCCAAGACACATTAGCCAAGACACATTAGCCAAGACACCTAAGCCAAGACACCTTAGCCAAGACACCTTAGCCAAGACACATTAGCCAAGACACCTTAGCCAAGACACCTTAGCCAAGACACATTAGCCGAGACACATTAGCCGAGACACATTAGTCAAGACACCTTAGCCAAGACACCTTAGCCAAGACACCTTAGCCAAGACACCTTAGCCAAGACACCTTAGCCAAGACACCTTAGCCAAGACACATTAGCCAAGACACCTTAGCCGAGACACCTTAGCCAAGACACCTTAGCCAAGACACATTAGCCAAGACACCTTAGCCAAGACACATTAGCCAAGACACCTTAGCCAAGACACCTTAGCCAAGATACTTTAGCCAAGACACATTAGCCAAGACACATTAGCCAAGACACATTAGCCAAGACACCTTAGCCAAGACACCTTAGCCAAGACACCTTAGCCAAGACACATTAGCCAAGACACCTTAGCCAAGACACCTTAGCCAAGACACATTAGCCAAGACACCTTAGCCAAGACACATTAGCCAAGACACCTTAGCCAAGACACCTTAGCCAAGACACATTAGCCAAGACACTTTAGCGAAGACACCTTAGCCGAGACACATTAGCCAAGACACTTTAGCCAAGACACCTTAGCCGAGACACATTAGCCAAGACACCTTAGCCAAGACACCTTAGCCAAGACACCTTAGCCAAGACACTTTAGCCGAGACACATTAGCCAAGACACATTAGCCAAGACACCTTAGCCAAGACACATTAGCCAAGACACATTAGCCAAGACACCTTAGCCAAGACACATTAGCCAAGACACCTTAGCCAAGACACCTTAGCCAAGACACCTTAGCCAAGACACATTAGCCAAGACACATTAGCCAAGACACCTTAGCCAAGACACCTTAGCCGAGACACATTAGCCAAGACACCTTAGCCAAGATACTTTAGCCAAGACACATTAGCCAAGACACATTAGCCAAGACACATTAGCCAAGACACCTTAGCCAAGACACCTTAGCCAAGACACATTAGCCAAGACACCTTAGCCAAGACACCTTAGCCAAGACACCTTAGCCAAGACACCTTAGCCAAGACACCTTAGCCAAGACACATTAGCCAAGACACCTTAGCCAAGACACATTAGCCAAGACACTTTAGCCAAGACACCTTAGCCGAGACACATTAGCCAAAACACTTTAGCCAAGACACCTTAGCCGAGACACATTAGCCAAGACACCTTAGCCAAGACACCTTAGCCAAGACACCTTAGCCAAGACACTTTAGCCGAGACACATTAGCCAAGACACATTAGCCAAGACACCTTAGCCAAGACACATTAGCCAAGACACATTAGCCAAGACACCTTAGCCAAGACACATTAGCAAAGACACCTTAGCCAAGACACCTTAGCCAGAACACCTTAGCCAAGACACCTTAGCCAAGACACCTTAGCCAAGACACATTAGCCAAGACACCTTAGCCAAGACACCTTAGCCAAGACACCTTAGCCAAGACACATTAGCCAAGACACATTAGCCAAGACACATTAGCCAAGACACATTAGCCAAGACACCTTAGCCAAGACACCTTAGCCAAGACACCTTAGCCAAGACACATTAGCCAAGACACCTTAGCCAAGACACCTTAGCCAAGACACATTAGCCAAGACACCTTAGCCAAGACACATTAGCCAAGACACCTTAGCCAAGACACCTTAGCCAAGACACCTTAGCCAAGACACATTAGCCAAGACACATTAGCCAAGACACCTTAGCCAAGACACATTAGCCAAGACACCTTAGCCGAGACACATTAGCCAAGACACCTTAGCCAAGACACCTTAGCCAAGACACCTTAGCCAAGACACATTAGCCAAGACACATTAGCCAAGACACATTAGCCAAGACACCTTAGCCAAGACACCTTAGCCGAGACACATTAGCCAAGACACCTTAGCCAAGACACATTAGCCAAGACACCTTAGCCGAGACACATTAGCCAAGACACCTTAGCCAAGACACCTTAGCCAAGACACCTTAGCCAAGACACATTAGCCAAGACACATTAGCCAAGACACATTAGCCAAGACACCTTAGCCAAGACACCTTAGCCGAGACACATTAGCCAAGACACCTTAGCCAAGACACCTTAGCCAAGACACCTTAGCCAAGACACATTAGCCAAGACACCTTAGCCAAGACACCTTAGCCAAGACACCTTAGCCAAGACACCTTAGCCAAGACACCTTAGCCGAGACACATTAGCCAAGACGCTTTAGCCAAGACACCTTAGCCAAGACACATTAGCCAAGACACCTTAGCCAAGACACCTTAGCCAAGACACCTTAGCCAAGACACTTTAGCCGAGACACATTAGCCAAGACACATTAGCCAAGACACCTTAGCCAAGACACATTAGCCAAGACACATTAGCCAAGACACCTTAGCCAAGACACATTAGCCAAGACACCTTAGCCAAGACACCTTAGCCAAGACACCTTAGCCAAGACACATTAGCCAAGACACATTAGCCAAGACACCTTAGCCAAGACACCTTAGCCGAGACACATTAGCCAAGACACCTTAGCCAAGATACTTTAGCCAAGACACATTAGCCAAGACACATTAGCCAAGACACATTAGCCAAGACACCTTAGCCAAGACACCTTAGCCAAGACACATTAGCCAAGACACCTTAGCCAAGACACCTTAGCCAAGACACCTTAGCCAAGACACCTTAGCCAAGACACCTTAGCCAAGACACATTAGCCAAGACACCTTAGCCAAGACACATTAGCCAAGACACCTTAGCCAAGACACCTTAGCCGAGACACATTAGCCAAGACACTTTAGCCAAGACACCTTAGCCGAGACACATTAGCCAAGACACCTTAGCCAAGACACCTTAGCCAAGACACCTTAGCCAAGACACTTTAGCCGAGACACATTAGCCAAGACACCTTAGCCAAGACACCTTAGCCAAGACACATTAGCCAAGACACCTTAGCCAAGACACATTAGCCAAGACACCTTAGCCAAGACACCTTAGCCAAGACACCTTAGCCAAGACACATTAGCCAAGACACATTAGCCAAGACACCTTAGCCAAGACACATTAGCCAAGACACCTTAGCCGAGACACATTAGCCAAGACACCTTAGCCAAGACACCTTAGCCAAGACACCTTAGCCAAGACACATTAGCCAAGACACATTAGCCAAGACACATTAGCCAAGACACCTTAGCCAAGACACCTTAGCCGAGACACATTAGCCAAGACACCTTAGCCAAGACACATTAGCCAAGACACCTTAGCCGAGACACATTAGCCAAGACACCTTAGCCAAGACACCTTAGCCAAGACACCTTAGCCAAGACACATTAGCCAAGACACATTAGCCAAGACACATTAGCCAAGACACCTTAGCCAAGACACCTTAGCCGAGACACATTAGCCAAGACACCTTAGCCAAGACACCTTAGCCAAGACACCTTAGCCAAGACACATTAGCCAAGACACCTTAGCCAAGACACCTTAGCCAAGACACCTTAGCCAAGACACCTTAGCCAAGACACCTTAGCCGAGACACATTAGCCAAGACGCTTTAGCCAAGACACCTTAGCCAAGACACATTAGCCAAGACACATTAGCCAAGACACATTAGCCAAGACACCTTAGCCAAGACACCTTAGCCGAGACACATTAGCCAAGACACCTTAGCCAAGACACATTAGCCAAGACACCTTAGCCGAGACACATTAGCCAAGACACCTTAGCCAAGACACCTTAGCCAAGACACCTTAGCCAAGACACATTAGCCAAGACACATTAGCCAAGACACATTAGCCAAGACACCTTAGCCAAGACACCTTAGCCGAGACACATTAGCCAAGACACCTTAGCCAAGACACCTTAGCCAAGACACCTTAGCCAAGACACATTAGCCAAGACACCTTAGCCAAGACACCTTAGCCAAGACACCTTAGCCAAGACACCTTAGCCAAGACACCTTAGCCGAGACACATTAGCCAAGACGCTTTAGCCAAGACACCTTAGCCAAGACACATTAGCCAAGACACCTTAGCCAAGACACCTTAGCCAAGACACTTTAGCCGAAACACATTAGCCAAGACACCTTCGCCAAGACACATTAGCCAAGACACCTTAGCCAAGACACCTTAGCCAAGACACCTTAGCCAAGACACATTAGCCAAGACACCTTAGCCAAGACACATTAGCCAAGACACCTTAGCCAAGACACTTTAGCCAAGACACCTTAGCCAAGACACCTTAGCCAAGACACATTAGCCAAGACACCTTAGCCAAGACACCTTAGCCAAGACACCTTAGCCAAGACACATTAGCCAAGACACTTTGGCCGAGACACATTAGCCAAGACACCTTAGCCAAGACACATTAGCCAAGACACCTTAGCCAAGACACATTAGCCAAGACACCTTAGCCAAGACACCTTAGCCGAGACACATTAGCCAAGACACCTTAGCCAAGACACTTTAGCCAAGACACATTAGCCAAGACACCTTAGCCAAGACACATTAGCCAAGACACCTTAGCCAAGACACCTTAGCCAAGACAGCTTAGCCAAGACACCTTAGCCAAGACACCTTAGCCAAGACACGTTAGCCAAGACACCTTAGCCAAGACACTTTAGCCAAGACACATTAGCCAAGACACCTTAGCCAAGACACCTTAGCCAAGACACATTAGCCAAGACACCTTAGCCAAGACACATTAGCCAAGACACCTTAGCCAAGACACCTTAGCCAAGACACATTAGCCAAGACACCTTAGCCAAGACACCTTAGCCAAGACACATTAGCCAAGACACCTTAGCCAAGACACATTAGCCAAGACACCTTAGCCAAGACACCTTAGCCGAGACACATTAGCCAAGACACCTTAGCCAAGACACTTTAGCCAAGACACATTAGCCAAGACACCTTAGCCAAGACACATTAGCCAAGACACATTAGCCAAGACACCTTAGCCAAGACACATTAGCCAAGACACCTTAGCCAAGACACCTTAGCCAAGACAGCTTAGCCAAGACACCTTAGCCAAGACACCTTAGCCAAGACACGTTAGCCAAGACACCTTAGCCAAGACACTTTAGCCAAGACACATTAGCCAAGACACCTTAGCCAAGACACCTTAGCCAAGACACATTAGCCAAGACACCTTAGCCAAGACACATTAGCCAAGACACCTTAGCCAAGACACCTTAGCCAAGACACATTAGCCAAGACACCTTAGCCAAGACACCTTAGCCAAGACACATTAGCCAAGACACCTTAGCCAAGACACTTTAGCCAAGACACTTTAGCCAAGACACCTTAGCCAAGACACATTAGCCAAGACACCTTAGCCAAGACACCTTAGCCAAGACACATTAGCCAAGACACCTTAGCCGAGACACATTAGCCAAGACACTTTAGCCAAGACACCTTAGCCGAGACACATTAGCCAAGACACCTTAGCCAAGACACCTTAGCCAAGACACCTTAGCCAAGACACTTTAGCCGAGACACATTAGCCAAGACACATTAGCCAAGACACCTTAGCCAAGACACATTAGCCAAGACACCTTAGCCAAGACACATTAGCCAAGACACTTTAGCCAAGACACCTTAGCCGAGACACATTAGCCAAGACACTTTAGCCAAGACACCTTAGCCAAGACACATTAGCCAAGACACCTTAGCCAAGACACATTAGCCAAGACACCTTAGCCAAGACACCTTAGCCAAGACACATTAGCCAAGACACCTTAGCCAAGACACCTTAGCCAAGACACATTAGCCAAGACACCTTAGCCGAGACACATTAGCCAAGACACTTTAGCCAAGACACCTTAGCCGAGACACATTAGCCAAGACACCTTAGCCAAGACACCTTAGCCAAGACACCTTAGCCAAGACACTTTAGCCGAGACACATTAGCCAAGACACATTAGCCAAGACACCTTAGCCAAGACACATTAGCCAAGACACCTTAGCCAAGACACCTTAGCCAAGACACCTTAGCCGAGACACATTAGCCAAGACACATTAGCCAAGACACCTTAGCCAAGACACCTTAGCCGAGACACATTAGCCAAGACACCTTAGCCAAGACACATTAGCCAAGACACATTAGCCAAGACACCTTAGCCAAGACACCTTAGCCAAGACACCTTAGCCAAGACACATTAGCCAAGACACCTTAGCCAAGACACCTTAGCCAAGACACATTAGCCAAGACACCTTAGCCAAGACACATTAGCCAAGACACATTAGCCAAGACACCTTAGCCAAGACACCTTAGCCAAGACACCTTAGCCAAGACACATTAGCCAAGACACCTTAGCCAAGACACCTTAGCCAAGACACATTAGCCAAGACACCTTAGCCAAGACACATTAGCCAAGACACCTTAGCCAAGACACCTTAGCCAAGACACCTTAGCCAAGACACATTAGCCAAGACACATAAGCCAAGACACCTTAGCCAAGACACATTAGCCAAGACACCTTAGCCGAGACACATTAGCCAAGACACCTTAGCCAAGACACCTTAGCCAAGACACCTTAGCCAAGACACATTAGCCAAGACACCTTAGCCAAGACACCTTAGCCAAGACACTTTAGCCGAAACACATTAGCCAAGACACCTTCGCCAAGACACATTAGCCAAGACACCTTAGCCAAGACACCTTAGCCAAGACACCTTAGCCAAGACACCTTAGCCAAGACACATTAGCCAAGACACCTTAGCCAAGACACATTAGCCAAGACACCTTAGCCAAGACACATTAGCCAAGACACCTTAGCCAAGACACCTTAGCCAAGACACTTTAGCCGAAACACATTAGCCAAGACACCTTAGCCAAGACACCTTAGCCAAGACACTTTAGCCGAAACACATTAGCCAAGACACCTTCGCCAAGACACATTAGCCAAGACACCTTAGCCAAGACACCTTAGCCAAGACACCTTAGCCAAGACACCTTAGCCAAGACACATTAGCCAAGACACCTTAGCCAAGACACCTTAGCCAAGACACTTTAGCCGAAACACATTAGCCAAGACACCTTCGCCAAGACACATTAGCCAAGACACCTTAGCCAAGACACATTAGCCAAGACACCTTAGCCAAGACACCTTAGCCAAGACACATTAGCCAAGACACCTTAGCCAAGACACATTAGCCAAGACACCTTAGCCAAGACACCTTAGCCAAGACACCTTAGCCAAGACACATTAGCCAAGACACATAAGCCAAGACACCTTAGCCAAGACACCTTAGCCAAGACACCTTAGCCGAGACACATTAGCCAAGACACCTTAGCCAAGACACCTTAGCCAAGACACCTTAGCCAAGACACATTAGCCAAGACACCTTAGCCAAGACACCTTAGCCAAGACACTTTAGCCGAAACACATTAGCCAAGACACCTTCGCCAAGACACATTAGCCAAGACACCTTAGCCAAGACACCTTAGCCAAGACACCTTAGCCAAGACACATTAGCCAAGACACCTTAGCCAAGACACATTAGCCAAGACACCTTAGCCAAGACACTTTAGCCAAGACACCTTAGCCAAGACACCTTAGCCAAGACACATTAGCCAAGACACCTTAGCCAAGACACCTTAGCCAAGACACCTTAGCCAAGACACATTAGCCAAGACACTTTGGCCGAGACACATTAGCCAAGACACCTTAGCCAAGACACATTAGCCAAGACACCTTAGCCAAGACACATTAGCCAAGACACCTTAGCCAAGACACCTTAGCCAAGACACATTAGCCAAGACACCTTAGCCGAGACACTTTAGCCAAGACACCTTAGCCAAGACACCTTAGCCGAGACACATTAGCCAAGACACCTTAGCCAAGACACCTTAGCCAAGACACCTTAGCCAAGACACCTTAGCCGAGACACATTAGCCAAGACGCTTTAGCCAAGACACCTTAGCCAAGACACATTAGCCAAGACACCTTAGCCAAGACACCTTAGCCAAGACACCTTAGCCGAGACACATTAGCCAAGACACATTAGCCAAGACACCTTAGCCAAGACACCTTAGCCGAGACACATTAGCCAAGACACCTTAGCCAAGACACATTAGCCAAGACACCTTAGCCGAGACACATTAGCCAAGACACCTTAGCCAAGACACCTTAGCCAAGACACCTTAGCCAAGACACTTTAGCCGAGACACATTAGCCAAGACACATTAGCCAAGACACCTTAGCCAAGACACATTAGCCAAGACACCTTAGCCAAGACACCTTAGCCAAGACACCTTAGCCGAGACACATTAGCCAAGACACATTAGCCAAGACACCTTAGCCAAGACACCTTAGCCGAGACACATTAGCCAAGACACCTTAGCCAAGACACATTAGCCAAGACACATTAGCCAAGACACCTTAGCCAAGACACCTTAGCCAAGACACCTTAGCCAAGACACATTAGCCAAGACACCTTAGCCAAGACACCTTAGCCAAGACACATTAGCCAAGACACCTTAGCCAAGACACATTAGCCAAGACACATTAGCCAAGACACCTTAGCCAAGACACCTTAGCCAAGACACCTTAGCCAAGACACATTAGCCAAGACACCTTAGCCAAGACACCTTAGCCAAGACACATTAGCCAAGACACCTTAGCCAAGACACATTAGCCAAGACACCTTAGCCAAGACACCTTAGCCAAGACACCTTAGCCAAGACACCTTAGCCAAGACACATTAGCCAAGACACATAAGCCAAGACACCTTAGCCAAGACACATTAGCCAAGACACCTTAGCCGAGACACATTAGCCAAGACACCTTAGCCAAGACACCTTAGCCAAGACACCTTAGCCAAGACACATTAGCCAAGACACCTTAGCCAAGACACCTTAGCCAAGACACTTTAGCCGAAACACATTAGCCAAGACACCTTCGCCAAGACACATTAGCCAAGACACCTTAGCCAAGACACCTTAGCCAAGACACCTTAGCCAAGACACCTTAGCCAAGACACATTAGCCAAGACACCTTAGCCAAGACACATTAGCCAAGACACCTTAGCCAAGACACATTAGCCAAGACACCTTAGCCAAGACACCTTAGCCAAGACACTTTAGCCGAAACACATTAGCCAAGACACCTTAGCCAAGACACCTTAGCCAAGACACTTTAGCCGAAACACATTAGCCAAGACACCTTCGCCAAGACACATTAGCCAAGACACCTTAGCCAAGACACCTTAGCCAAGACACCTTAGCCAAGACACCTTAGCCAAGACACATTAGCCAAGACACCTTAGCCAAGACACCTTAGCCAAGACACTTTAGCCGAAACACATTAGCCAAGACACCTTCGCCAAGACACATTAGCCAAGACACCTTAGCCAAGACACATTAGCCAAGACACCTTAGCCAAGACACCTTAGCCAAGACACATTAGCCAAGACACCTTAGCCAAGACACATTAGCCAAGACACCTTAGCCAAGACACCTTAGCCAAGACACCTTAGCCAAGACACATTAGCCAAGACACATAAGCCAAGACACCTTAGCCAAGACACCTTAGCCAAGACACCTTAGCCGAGACACATTAGCCAAGACACCTTAGCCAAGACACCTTAGCCAAGACACCTTAGCCAAGACACATTAGCCAAGACACCTTAGCCAAGACACCTTAGCCAAGACACTTTAGCCGAAACACATTAGCCAAGACACCTTCGCCAAGACACATTAGCCAAGACACCTTAGCCAAGACACCTTAGCCAAGACACCTTAGCCAAGACACATTAGCCAAGACACCTTAGCCAAGACACATTAGCCAAGACACCTTAGCCAAGACACTTTAGCCAAGACACCTTAGCCAAGACACCTTAGCCAAGACACATTAGCCAAGACACCTTAGCCAAGACACCTTAGCCAAGACACCTTAGCCAAGACACATTAGCCAAGACACTTTGGCCGAGACACATTAGCCAAGACACCTTAGCCAAGACACATTAGCCAAGACACCTTAGCCAAGACACATTAGCCAAGACACCTTAGCCAAGACACCTTAGCCAAGACACATTAGCCAAGACACCTTAGCCGAGACACTTTAGCCAAGACACCTTAGCCAAGACACCTTAGCCGAGACACATTAGCCAAGACACCTTAGCCAAGACACCTTAGCCAAGACACCTTAGCCAAGACACATTAGACAAGTCACCTTAGCCAAGACACCTTAGCCAAGACACCTTAGCCAAGACACCTTAGCCAAGACACCTTAGCCGAGACACATTAGCCAAGACACTTTAGCCAAGACACCTTAGCCAAGACACCTTAGCCGAGACACATTAGCCAAGACACATTAGCCAAGACACCTTAGCCAAGACACCTTAGCCACGACACCTTAGCCAAGACACCTTAGCCAAGACACCTTAGCCAAGACACCTTAGCCAAGACACCTTAGCCAAGACACCTTAGCCAAGACACATTAGCCAAGACACCTTAGCCAAGACACATTAGCCAAGACACTTTAGCCAAGACACCTTAGCCGAGACACATTAGCCAAGACACTTTAGCCAAGACACCTTAGCCGAGACACATTAGCCAAGACACCTTAGCCAAGACACCTTAGCCAAGACACCTTAGCCAAGACACTTTAGCCGAGACACATTAGCCAAGACACATTAGCCAAGACACCTTAGCCAAGACACATTAGCCAAGACACATTAGCCAAGACACCTTAGCCAAGACACATTAGCCAAGACACCTTAGCCAAGACACCTTAGCCAAGACACCTTAGCCGAGACACATTAGCCAAGACACATTAGCCAAGACACCTTAGCCAAGACACATTAGCCAAGACACCTTAGCCAAGACACCTTAGCCAAGATACTTTAGCCAAGACACATTAGCCAAGACACCTTAGCCAAGACACATTAGCCAAGACAGCTTAGCCAAGACACCTTAGCCAAGACACCTTAGCCAAGACACATTAGCCAAGACACCTTAGCCAAGACACCTTAGCCAAGACACATTAGCCAAGACACCTTAGCCAAGACACATTAGCCAAGACACCTTAGCCAAGACACCTTAGCCAAGACACATTAGCCAAGACACTTTAGCCAAGACACCTTAGCCGAGACACATTAGCCAAGACACTTTAGCCAAGACACCTTAGCCGAGACACATTAGCCAAGACACCTTAGCCAAGACACCTTAGCCAAGACACCTTAGCCAAGACACTTTAGCCGAGACACATTAGCCAAGACACATTAGCCAAGACACCTTAGCCAAGACACATTAGCCAAGACACATTAGCCAAGACACCTTAGCCAAGACACATTAGCCAAGACACCTTAGCCAAGACACCTTAGCCAAGACACCTTAGCCGAGACACATTAGCCAAGACACATTAGCCAAGACACCTTAGCCAAGACACCTTAGCCGAGACACATTAGCCAAGACACCTTAGCCAAGATACTTTAGCCAAGACACATTAGCCAAGACACATTTGCCAAGACACATTAGCCAAGACACCTTAGCCAAGACACCTTAGCCAAGACACATTAGCCAAGACACCTTAGCCAAGACACCTTAGCCAAGACACCTTAGCCAAGACACCTTAGCCAAGACACCTTAGCCAAGACACATTAGCCAAGACACCTTAGCCAAGACACATTAGCCAAGACACTTTAGCCAAGACACCTTAGCCGAGACACATTAGCCAAGACACTTTAGCCAAGACACCTTAGCCGAGACACATTAGCCAAGACACCTTAGCCAAGACACCTTAGCCAAGACACCTTAGCCAAGACACTTTAGCCGAGACACATTAGCCAAGACACATTAGCCAAGACACCTTAGCCAAGACACATTAGCCAAGACACATTAGCCAAGACACCTTAGCCAAGACACATTAGCCAAGACACCTTAGCCAAGACACCTTAGCCAGAACACCTTAGCCAAGACACCTTAGCCAAGACACCTTAGCCAAGACACATTAGCCAAGACACCTTAGCCAAGACACCTTAGCCAAGACACCTTAGCCAAGACACATTAGCCAAGACACATTAGCCAAGACACATTAGCCAAGACACATTAGCCAAGACACCTTAGCCAAGACACCTTAGCCAAGACACCTTAGCCAAGACACATTAGCCAAGACACCTTAGCCAAGACACCTTAGCCAAGACACATTAGCCAAGACACCTTAGCCAAGACACATTAGCCAAGACACCTTAGCCAAGACACCTTAGCCAAGACACCTTAGCCAAGACACATTAGCCAAGACACATAAGCCAAGACACCTTAGCCAAGACACATTAACCAAGACACCTTAGCCGAGACACATTAGCCAAGACACCTTAGCCAAGACACCTTAGCCGAGACACATTAGCCAAGACACCTTAGCCAAGACACCTTAGCCAAGACACCTTAGCCAAGACACATTAGCCAAGACACCTTAGCCAAGACACCTTAGCCAAGACACCTTAGCCAAGACACCTTAGCCAAGACACCTTAGCCGAGACACATTAGCCAAGACGCTTTAGCCAAGACACCTTAGCCAAGACACATTAGCCAAGACACCTTAGCCAAGACACCTTAGCCAAGACACTTTAGCCGAAACACATTAGCCAAGACACCTTCGCCAAGACACATTAGCCAAGACACCTTAGCCAAGACACCTTAGCCAAGACACCTTAGCCAAGACACATTAGCCAAGACACCTTAGCCAAGACACATTAGCCAAGACACCTTAGCCAAGACACTTTAGCCAAGACACCTTAGCCAAGACACCTTAGCCAAGACACATTAGCCAAGACACCTTAGCCAAGACACCTTAGCCAAGACACCTTAGCCAAGACACATTAGCCAAGACACTTTGGCCGAGACACATTAGCCAAGACACCTTAGCCAAGACACATTAGCCAAGACACCTTAGCCAAGACACATTAGCCAAGACACCTTAGCCAAGACACCTTAGCCGAGACACATTAGCCAAGACACCTTAGCCAAGACACTTCAGCCAAGACACATTAGCCAAGACACCTTAGCCAAGACACATTAGCCAAGACACCTTAGCCAAGACACCTTAGCCAAGACAGCTTAGCCAAGACACCTTAGCCAAGACACCTTAGCCAAGACAGCTTAGCCAAGACACCTTAGCCAAGACACTTTAGCCAAGACACATTAGCCAAGACACCTTAGCCAAGACACCTTAGCCAAGACACATTAGCCAAGACACCTTAGCCAAGACACCTTAGCCAAGACACCTTAGCCAAGACACCTTAGCCAAGACACCTTAGCCGAGACACATTAGCCAAGACACCTTAGCCAAGACACCTTAGCCAAGACACCTTAGCCAAGACACTTTAGCCGAGACACATTAGCCAAGACACATTAGCCAAGACACCTTAGCCAAGACACATTAGCCAAGACACATTAGCCAAGACACCTTAGCCAAGACACATTAGCCAAGACACCTTAGCCAAGACACCTTAGCCAAGACACCTTAGCCGAGACACATTAGCCAAGACACATTAGCCAAGACACCTTAGCCAAGACACCTTAGCCGAGACACATTAGCCAAGACACCTTAGCCAAGATACTTTAGCCACGACACATTAGCCAAGACACATTAGCCAAGACACATTAGCCAAGACACCTTAGCCAAGACACCTTAGCCAAGACACCTTAGCCAAGACACATTAGCCAAGACACCTTAGCCAAGACACCTTAGCCAAGACACATTAGCCAAGACACCTTAGCCAAGACACATTAGCCAAGACACCTTAGCCAAGACACCTTAGCCAAGACACCTTAGCCAAGACACATTAGCCAAGACACATTAGCCAAGACACCTTAGCCAAGACACATTAGCCAAGACACCTTAGCCGAGACACATTAGCCAAGACACCTTAGCCAAGACACCTTAGCCGAGACACATTAGCCAAGACACCTTAGCCAAGACACCTTAGCCAAGACACCTTAGCCAAGACACATTAGCCAAGACACCTTAGCCAAGACACCTTAGCCAAGACACCTTAGCCAAGACACCTTAGCCAAGACACCTTAGCCGAGACACATTAGCCAAGACGCTTTAGCCAAGACACCTTAGCCAAGACACATTAGCCAAGACACCTTAGCCAAGACACCTTAGCCAAGACACTTTAGCCGAAACACATTAGCCAAGACACCTTCGCCAAGACACATTAGCCAAGACACCTTAGCCAAGACACCTTAGCCAAGACACCTTAGCCAAGACACATTAGCCAAGACACCTTAGCCAAGACACATTAGCCAAGACACCTTAGCCAAGACACATTAGCCAAGACACCTTAGCCAAGACACTTTAGCCAAGACACCTTAGCCAAGACACCTTAGCCAAGACACATTAGCCAAGACACCTTAGCCAAGACACCTTAGCCAAGACACCTTAGCCAAGACACCTTAGCCAAGACACTTTGGCCGAGACACATTAGCCAAGACACCTTAGCCAAGACACATTAGCCAAGACACCTTAGCCAAGACACATTAGCCAAGACACCTTAGCCAAGACACCTTAGCCGAGACACATTAGCCAAGACACCTTAGCCAAGACACTTTAGCCAAGACACATTAGCCAAGACACCTTAGCCAAGACACATTAGCCAAGACACCTTAGCCAAGACACCTTAGCCAAGACAGCTTAGCCAAGACACCTTAGCCAAGACACCTTAGCCAAGACAGCTTAGCCAAGACACCTTAGCCAAGACACTTTAGCCAATACATATTAGCCAAGACACCTTAGCCAAGACACCTTAGCCAAGACACATTAGCCAAGACACCTTAGCCAAGACACCTTAGCCAAGACACCTTAGCCAAGACACCTTAGCCAAGACACCTTAGCCAAGACACCTTAGCCAAGACACCTTAGCCGAGACACCTTAGCCAAGACACTTTAGCCAAGACACCTTAGCCGAGACACATTAGCCAAGACACTTTAGCCAAGACACCTTAGCCGAGACACATTAGCCAAGACACCTTAGCCAAGACACCTTAGCCAAGACACCTTAGCCAAGACACCTTAGCCGAGACACATTAGCCAAGACACCTTAGCCAAGACACCTTAGCCGAGACACATTAGCCAAGACACCTTAGCCAAGACACCTTAGCCAAGACACCTTAGCCAAGACACGTTAGCCAAGACACATTAGCCAAGACACCTTAGCCAAGACACCTTAGCCAAGACACCTTAGCCAAGACACATTAGCCAAGACACCTTAGCCAAGACACATTGGCCAAGACACCTTAGCCAAGACACATTATCCAAGACACATTAGCCAAGACACATTAGCCAAGACACATTAGCCAAGACACCTTAGCCAAGACACCTTAGCCAAGACACCTTAGCCGAAACACATTAGAAAAAACACCTTAGCCAAGACACCTTAGCCAAGACACATTGACCAAGACACATTAGCCAAGACACCTTAGCCAAGACACATTAGCCGATACACATTAGCTAAGACACCTTAGCCAAGACACTTTAGCCGAGACACCTTAGCCAAGACACCTTAACCAAGACACCTTAGCCAAGACACCTTAGCCAAGACACATTAGCCAAGACACCTTAGCCAAGACACTTTAGCCAAGACACATAAGCGAAGACACCTTAGCCAAGACACCTTAGCCAAGACACATTAGCCAAGACACATTAGCCAACACACCTTAGCCAAGACACCTTAGCCGCGACACCTTAGCCAAGACACTTTAGCCAAGACACATTAGCCGAGACACCTTAGCCAAGACACATTAGCCAAGACACATTAGCCGAGACACATTAGCCGAGACACATTAGTCAAGACACATTAGCCAAGACACATTAGCCGAGACACATTAGCCAAGACACCTTAGCCAAGACACCTTAGCCAAGACACCTTAGCCAAGACACCTTAGCCAAGACACCTTAGCCGAGACACATTAGCCAAGACAGATTAGCCAAGACACCTTAGCCAAGACACCTTAGCCAAGACACTTTAGCCGAGACACATTAGTCAAAACACCTAAGCCAAGACACCTTAGCCAAGACACCTTAGCCAAGACACCTCAGCCGAGACACATTAGCCAAGACATCTTAGCCAAGACACCTTAGCCTAGACACCTTAGCCAAGACACCTTAGCCAAGACACCTTAGCCAAGACACCTTAGCCAAGACACCTTAGCCAAGACACATTAGCCAAGACACATTAGCCAAGACACCTTAGCCATGACACATTAGCCAAGACACATTAGCCAAGACACCTTAGCCAAGACACATTAGCCAAGACACCTTAGCCAAGACACATTAGCCAAGACACATTAGCCAAGACACATTAGCCAAGACACATTAGCCAAGACACCTTAGCCAAGACACCTTAGCCAAGACACCTTAGCCAAGACACATTAGCCAAGACACATAGGCCAAGACACCTTAGCCAAGACACCTTAGCCAAGACACATTAGCCAAGACACATTAGCCAAGACACCTTAGCCAAGACACCTTAGCCGAGACACATAAGCCAAGACACCTTAGCCAAGACACATTAGCCAAGACACATTAGCCAAGACACATTAGCCAAGACACCTTAGCCAAGACACCTTAGCCAAGACACCTTAGCCGAGACACATTAGCCAAAACACCTTAGCCAAGACACCTTAGCCAAGACACCTTAGCCAAGACACATTAGCCAAGACACCTTAGCCAAGACACATTAGCCGATACACATTAGCTAAGACACCTTAGCCAAGACACTTTAGCCGAGACACCTTAGCCAAGACACCTTTACCAAGACACCTTAGCCAAGACACATTAGCCAAGACACATTAGCCAAGACACCTTAGCCAAGACACATTAGCCAAGACACATAAGCCAAGACACCTTAGCCAAGACACCTTAGCCAAGACACATTAGCCAAGACACATTAGCCAAGACACCTTAGCCAAGACACCTTAGCCGAGACACCTTAGCCAAGACACTTTAGCCAAGACACATTAGCCGAGACACCTTAGCCAAGACACATTAGCCAAGACACCTTAGCCGAGACACATTAGCCGAGACACATTAGCCAAGACACCTTAGCCAAGACACCTTAGCCAAGACACCTTAGCCAAGACACCTTAGCCAAGACACCTTAGCCAAGACACCTTAGCCAAGACACCTTAGCCAAGACACATTAGCCAAGACACCTTAGCCGAGACACATTAGCCAAGACACCTTAGCCAAGACACATTAGCCAAGACACCTTAGCCGAGACACTTTAGCCAAGACACCTTAGCCAAGACACCTTAGCCGAGACACATTAGCCAAGACACCTTAGCCAAGACACCTTAGCCAAGACACCTTAGCCAAGACACCTTAGCCAAGTCACCTTAGCCAAGACACCTTAGCCAAGACACCTTAGCCAAGACACCTTAGCCAAGACACCTTAGCCGAGACACATTAGCCAAGACACTTTAGCCAAGACACCTTAGCCAAGACACCTTAGCCAAGACACTTTAGCCGAGACACATTAGCCTAGACACCTTAGCCAAGACACCTTAGCCAAGACACCTTAGCCAGGACACATTAGCCAAGACACATTAGCCGAGACATCATAGCCAAGACACCATAGCCAAGACACATTAGCCAAGACACATTAGCCAAGACACCTTAGCCAGGACACATTAGCCAAGACACATTAGCCGAGACATCATAGCCAAGACACCATAGCCAAGACACCTTAGCCAAGACACCTTAGCCAAGACACATTAGCCAAGACACATTAGCCAAGACACCTTAGCCAAGACACTTTAGCCAAGACACATTAGCCAAGACACCTTAGCCAAGACACATTAGCCAAGACACCTTAGCCGAGACACATTAGCCAAGACACCTTAGCCAAGACACCTTAGCCAAGACACCTTAGCCAAGACACTTTAGCCGAGACACATTAGCCAAGACACATTAGCCAAGACACCTTAGCCAAGACACATTAGCCAAGACACATTAGCCAAGACACCTTAGCCAAGACACATTAGCCAAGACACCATAGCCAAGACACCTTAGCCAAGACACCTTAGCCAAGACACCTTAGCCAAGACACATTAGCCAAGACACCTTAGCCAAGACACATTAGCCAAGACACCTTAGCCAAGACACCTTAGCCAAGACACCTTAGCCAAGACACATTAGCCAAGACACTTTAGCCGAGACACATTAGCCAAGACACCTTAGCCAAGACACATTAGCCAAGACACCTTAGCCAAGACACATTAGCCAAGACACCTTAGCCAAGACAGCTTAGCCAAGACACCTTAGCCAAGACACTTTAGCCAAGACACATTAGCCAAGACACATTAGCCAAGACACCTTAGCCAAGACACATTAGCCAAGACACCTTAGCCAAGACACCTTAGCCAAGACACTTTAGCCAAGACACATTAGCCAAGACACCTTAGCCAAGACACCTTAGCCAAGACACCTTAGCCAAGACACCTTAGCCAAGACACCTTAGCCAAGACACATTAGCCAAGACACCTTAGCCAAGACACCTTAGCCAAGACACATTAGCCAAGACACCTTAGCCAAGACAGCTTAGCCAAGACACCTTAGCCAAGACACTTTAGCCAAGACACCTTAGCCAAGACACTTTAGCCGAGACACATTAGCCAAGACACCTTAGCCAAGACACATTAGCCAAGACACTTTAGCCAAGACACATTAGCCAAGACACCTTAGCCAAGACACCTTAGCCGAGACACATTAGCCAAGACACCTTAGCCAAGACACTTTAGCCAAGACACATTAGCCAAGACACCTTAGCCAAGACACATTAGCCAAGACACCTTAGCCAAGACACCTTAGCCAAGACAGCTTAGCCAAGACACCTTAGCCAAGACACTTTAGCCAAGACACATTAGCCAAAACACATTAGCCAAGACACCTTAGCCAAGACACTTTAGCCAAGACACATTAGCCAAGACACCTTAGCCAAGACACATTAGCCAAGACACCTTAGCCAAGACACTTTTGCCGAGACACATTAGCCAAGACACCTTAGCCAAGACACCCTAGCCAAGACACATTAGCCAAGACACCTTAGCCAAGACACCTTAGCCAAGACACCTTAGCCAAGACACCTTAGCCAAGACACCTTAGCCAAGACATATTAGCCAAGACACCTTAGCCGAGACACATTAGCCAAGACACCTTAGCCAAGACACCTTAGCCGAGACACATTAGCCAAGACACATTAGCCAAGACACCTTAGCCAAGACACCTTAGCCGAGACACATTAGCCAAGACACCTTAGCCAAGATACTTTAGCCAAGACACATTAGCCAAGACACCTTAGCCAAGACACATTAGCCAAGACACCTTAGCCAAGACACCTTAGCCAAGACACCTTAGCCAAGACACATTAGAAAAGACACATTAGCCAAGACACCTTAGCCGAGACACATTAGCCAAGACACCTTAGCCGAGACACATTAGCCAAGACACCTTAGCCAAGACACCTTAGCCGAGACACATTAGCCAAGACACCTTAGCCAAGACACCTTAGCCAAGACACCTTAGAAAAGACACATTAGCCAAGACACCTTAGCCAAGACACCTTAGCCAAGACACCTTAGCCAAGACACCTTAGAAAAGACACCTTAGCCGAGACACATTAGCCAAGACGCTTTAGCCAAGACACCTTAGCCGAGACACATTAGCCAAGACACCTTAGCCAAGACACATTAGCCAAGACACCTTAGCCAAGACACATTAGCCAAGACACCTTAGCCAAGACACCTTAGCCGAGACACATTAGCCAAGACACATTAGCCAAGACACCTTAGCCAAGACACATTAGCCAAGACACCTTAGCCAAGACACCTTAGCCGAGACACATTAGCCAAGACACATAAGCCAAGACACTTTAGCCAAGACACATTAGCCAAGACACCTTAGCCAAGACACATTAGCCAAGACACCTTAGCCAAGACACCTTAGCCAAGACAGCTTAGCCAAGACACCTTAGCCAAGACACTTTAGCCAAGACACATTAGCCAAGACACCTTAGCCAAGACACCTTAGCCAAGACACCTTAGCCAAGACACCTTAGCCAAGACACATTAGCCAAGACACCTTAGCCAAGACACTTTAGCCGAGACACATTAGCCAAGACACCTTAGCCAAGACACCTTAGCCAAGACACCTTAGCCAAGACACATTAGCCAAGACACCTTAGCCAAGACACCTTAGCCGAGACACCTTAGCCAAGACACCTTAGCCAAAACACTTTAGCCAAGACACATTAGCCAAGACACCTTAGCCAAGACACATTAGCCAAGACACCTTAGCCAAGACACCTTAGCCAAGACAGCTTAGCCAAGACACCTTAGCCAAGACACATTAGCCAAGACACATTAGCCAAGACACCTTAGCCAAGACACCTTAGCCAAGACACCTTAGCCAAGACACCTTAGCCAAGACACATTAGCCAAGACACCTTAGCCAAGACACTTTAGCCGAGACACATTAGCCAAGACACCTTAGCCAAGACACATTAGCCAAGACACCTTAGCCAAGACACATTAGCCAAGACACCTTAGCCAAGACACCTTAGCCGAGACACATTAGCCAAGACACCATAGCCAAGACACTTTAGCCAAGACACATTAGCCAAGACACCTTAGCCAAGACACATTAGCCAAGACACCTTAGCCAAGACACCTTAGCCAAGACAGCTTAGCCAAGACACCTTAGCCAAGACACTTTAGCCAAGACACATTAGATAAAACACATTAGCCAAGACACCTTAGCCAAGACACTTAAGCCAAGACACATTAGCCAAGACACCTTAGCCAAGACACATTAGCCAAGACACCTTAGCCAAGACACTTTAGCCGAGACACATTAGCCAAGACACCTTAGCCAAGACACCTTAGCCAAGACACATTAGCCAAGACACCTTAGCCAAGACACCTTAGCCAAGACACCTTAGCCAAGACACCTTAGCCAAGACACCTTAGCCAAGACATATTAGCCAAGACACCTTAGCCGAGACACATTAGCCAAGACACCTTAGCCAAGACACCTTAGCCGAGACACATTAGCCAAGACACATTAGAAAAGACACCTTAGCCAAGACACCTTAGCCGAGACACATTAGCCAAGACACCTTAGCCAAGATACTTTAGCCAAGACACCTTAGCCAAGACACCTTAGCCAAGACACATTAGCCAAGACACCTTAGCCAAGACACCTTAGCCAAGACACCTTAGCCAAGACACATTAGCCAAGACACATTAGCCAAGACACCTTAGCCAAGACACATTAGCCAAGACACCTTAGCCGAGACACATTAGCCAAGACACCTTAGCCAAGACACCTTAGCCGAGACACATTAGCCAAGACACCTTAGCCAAGACACCTTAGCCAAGACACCTTAGAAAAGACACATTAGCCAAGACACCTTAGCCAAGACACCTTAGCCAAGACACCTTAGCCAAGACACCTTAGCCAAGACACCTTAGCCGAGACACATTAGCCAAGACGCTTTAGCCAAGACACCTTAGCCGAGACACATTAGCCAAGACACCTTAGCCAAGACACCTTAGCCAAGACACCTTAGCCAAGACACTTTAGCCGAAACACATTAGCCAAGACACCTTCACCAAGACACATTAGCCAAGACACCTTAGCCAAGACACCTTAGCCAAGACACCTTAGCCAAGACACATTAGCCAAGACACCTTAGCCAAGACACATTAGCCAAGACACCTTAGCCAAGACACTTTAGCCAAGACACCTTAGCCAAGACACCTTAGCCAAGACACATTAGCCAAGACACCTTAGCCAAGACACCTTAGCCAAGACACCTTAGCCAAGACACTTTAGCCGAGACACATTAGCCAAGACACCTTAGCCAAGACACATTAGCCAAGACACCTTAGCCAAGACACCTTAGCCAAGACACCTTAGCCAAGACACCTTAGCCAAGACACCTTAGCCAAGACACATTAGCCAAGACACCTTAGCCAAGACACATTAGCCAAGACACCTTAGCCAAGACACCTTAGCCAAGACACCTTAGCCAAGACACCTTAGCCAAGACACATTAGCCAAGACACCTTAGCCAAGACACCTTAGCCAAGACACCTTAGCCAAGACACCTTAGCCAAGACACCTTAGCCAAGACACCTTAGCCAAGACACATTAGCCAAGACACCTTAGCCAAGACACCTTAGCCAAGACACCTTAGCCAAGACACCTTAGCCAAGACACATTAGCCGAGACACCTTAGCCAAGACACCTTAGCCAAGACACCTTAGCCAATACACCTTAGCCAAGACACCTTAGCCAAGACACCAGAGCCAAGACACATTAGCCAAGACACCTTAGCCAAGACACCTTAGCCAAGACACATTAGCCAAGACACATTAGCCAAGACACCTTAGCCAAGACACATTAGCCAAGACACATTAGCCAAGACACCTTAGCCAAGACACCTTAGCCAAGACACCTTAGACAAGACGCCTTAGCCAAGATATATTAGCCAATACACCTTAGCCAAGACACCTTAGCCAAGACACATTAGCCAAGACACCTTAGCCAAGACACCTTAGCCAAGACACATTAGCCAAGACACCTTAGCCAAGACACCTTAGCCAAGACACCTTAGCCAAGACACCTTAGCCAAGACACCTTAGCCAAGACACCTTAGCCAAGACACCTTAGCCAAGACACATTAGCCAAGACACCTTAGCCAAGACACATTAGCCAAGACACCTTAGCCAAGACACCTTAGCCAAGACACCTTAGCCAAGACACATTAGCCAAGACACCTTAGCCAAGACACCTTAGCCTAGACACCTTAGCCAAGACACCTTAGCCAAGACACATTAGCCAAGACACCTTAGCCAAGACACCTTAGCCAAGACACCTTAGCCAAGACACCTTAGCCAAGACACCTTAGCCAAGACACATTAGCCAAGACACCTTAGCCAAGACACCTGAGCCAAGACACATTAGCCAAGACACATTAGCCAAGACACCTTAGCCGAGACACATTAGCCAAGACGCTTTAGCCAAGACACCTTAGCCGAGACACATTAGCCAAGACACCTTAGCCAAGACACCTTAGCCAAGACACCTTAGCCAAGACACTTTAGCCGAAACACATTAGCCAAGACACCTTCGCCAAGACACATTAGCCAAGACACCTTAGCCAAGACACCTTAGCCAAGACACCTTAGCCAAGACACATTAGCCAAGACACCTTAGCCAAGACACATTAGCCAAGACACCTTAGCCAAGACACATTAGCCAAGACACCTTAGCCAAGACACTTTAGCCAAGACACCTTAGCCAAGACACCTTAGCCAAGACACATTAGCCAAGACACCTTAGCCAAGACACCTTAGCCAAGACACCTTAGCCAAGACACTTTAGCCAAGACACTTTAGCCGAGACACATTAGCCAAGACACCTTAGCCAAGACACATTAGCCAAGACACCTTAGCCAAGACACCTTAGCCAAGACACCTTAGCCAAGACACCTTAGCCAAGACACATTAGCCAAGACACCTTAGCCAAGACACATTAGCCAAGACACCTTAGCCAAGACACCTTAGCCAAGACACCTTAGCCAAGACACCTTAGCCAAGACACCTTAGCCAATACACCTTAGCCAAGACACCTTAGCCAAGACACATTAGCCAAGACACATTAGCCAATACACTTTAGCCAAGACACCTTAGCCAAGACACCTTAGCCAAGACACATTAGCCAAGACACCTTAGCCAAGACACCTTAGCCAAGACACCTTAGCCAAGACACTTTAGCCGAGACACATTAGCCAAGACACCTTAGCCAAGACACATTAGCCAAGACACCTTAGCCAAGACACCTTAGCCAAGACACCTTAGCCAAGACACCTTAGCCAAGACACCTTAGCCGAGACACATTAGCCAAGACACCTTAGCCAAGACACCTTAGCCAAGACACCTTAGAAAAGACACATTAGCCAAGACACCTTAGCCAAGACACCTTAGCCAAGACACCTTAGCCAAGACACCTTAGCCAAGACACCTTAGCCGAGACACATTAGCCAAGACGCTTTAGCCAAGACACCTTAGCCAAGACACATTAGCCAAGACACCTTAGCCAAGACACCTTAGCCAAGACACCTTAGCCAAGACACTTTAGCCGAAACACATTAGCCAAGACACCTTCACCAAGACACATTAGCCAAGACACCTTAGCCAAGACACCTTAGCCAAGACACCTTAGCCAAGACACATTAGCCAAGACACCTTAGCCAAGACACATTAGCCAAGACACCTTAGCCAAGACACTTTAGCCAAGACACCTTAGCCAAGACACCTTAGCCAAGACACATTAGCCAAGACACCTTAGCCAAGACACCTTAGCCAAGACACCTTAGCCAAGACACTTTAGCCGAGACACATTAGCCAAGACACCTTAGCCAAGACACATTAGCCAAGACACCTTAGCCAAGACACCTTAGCCAAGACACCTTAGCCAAGACACCTTAGCCAAGACACCTTAGCCAAGACACATTAGCCAAGACACCTTAGCCAAGACACCTTAGCCAAGACACCTTAGCCAAGACACCTTAGCCAAGACACCTTAGCCAAGACACCTTAGCCAAGACACATTAGCCAAGACACCTTAGCCAAGACACCTTAGCCAAGACACCTTAGCCAAGACACCTTAGCCAAGACACCTTAGCCAAGACACATTAGCCAAGACACCTTAGCCAAGACACCTTAGCCAAGACACCTTAGCCAAGACACCTTAGCCAAGACACATTAGCCGAGACACCTTAGCCAAGACACCTTAGCCAAGACACCTTAGCCAATACACCTTAGCCAAGACACCTTAGCCAAGACACCAGAGCCAAGACACATTAGCCAAGACACCTTAGCCAAGACACCTTAGCCAAGACACATTAGCCAAGACACATTAGCCAAGACACCTTAGCCAAGACACATTAGCCAAGACACATTAGCCAAGACACCTTAGCCAAGACACCTTAGCCAAGACACCTTAGACAAGACGCCTTAGCCAAGATATATTAGCCAATACACCTTAGCCAAGACACCTTAGCCAAGACACATTAGCCAAGACACCTTAGCCAAGACACCTTAGCCAAGACACATTAGCCAAGACACCTTAGCCAAGACACCTTAGCCAAGACACCTTAGCCAAGACACCTTAGCCAAGACACCTTAGCCAAGACACCTTAGCCAAGACACCTTAGCCAAGACACATTAGCCAAGACACCTTAGCCAAGACACATTAGCCAAGACACCTTAGCCAAGACACCTTAGCCAAGACACCTTAGCCAAGACACATTAGCCAAGACACCTTAGCCAAGACACCTTAGCCTAGACACCTTAGCCAAGACACCTTAGCCAAGACACATTAGCCAAGACACCTTAGCCAAGACACCTTAGCCAAGACACCTTAGCCAAGACACCTTAGCCAAGACACCTTAGCCAAGACACATTAGCCAAGACACCTTAGCCAAGACACCTGAGCCAAGACACATTAGCCAAGACACATTAGCCAAGACACCTTAGCCGAGACACATTAGCCAAGACGCTTTAGCCAAGACACCTTAGCCGAGACACATTAGCCAAGACACCTTAGCCAAGACACCTTAGCCAAGACACCTTAGCCAAGACACCTTAGCCAAGACACTTTAGCCGAAACACATTAGCCAAGACACCTTCGCCAAGACACATTAGCCAAGACACCTTAGCCAAGACACCTTAGCCAAGACACCTTAGCCAAGACACATTAGCCAAGACACCTTAGCCAAGACACATTAGCCAAGACACCTTAGCCAAGACACATTAGCCAAGACACCTTAGCCAAGACACTTTAGCCAAGACACCTTAGCCAAGACACCTTAGCCAAGACACATTAGCCAAGACACCTTAGCCAAGACACCTTAGCCAAGACACCTTAGCCAAGACACTTTAGCCAAGACACTTTAGCCGAGACACATTAGCCAAGACACCTTAGCCAAGACACATTAGCCAAGACACCTTAGCCAAGACACCTTAGCCAAGACACCTTAGCCAAGACACCTTAGCCAAGACACATTAGCCAAGACACCTTAGCCAAGACACATTAGCCAAGACACCTTAGCCAAGACACCTTAGCCAAGACACCTTAGCCAAGACACCTTAGCCAAGACACCTTAGCCAATACACCTTAGCCAAGACACCTTAGCCAAGACACATTAGCCAAGACACATTAGCCAAGACACATTAGCCAAGACACCTTAGCCAAGACACCTTAGCCAAGACACCTTAGCCGAGACACATTAGCCAAAACACCTTAGCCAAGACACCTTAGCCAAGACACCTTAGCCAAGACACATTAGCCAAGACACCTTAGCCAAGACACATTAGCCGATACACATTAGCTAAGACACCTTAGCCAAGACACTTTAGCCGAGACACCTTAGCCAAGACACCTTAACCAAGACACCTTAGCCAAGACACATTAGCCAAGACACATTAGCCAAGACACCTTAGCCAAGACACATTAGCCAAGACACATAAGCCAAGACACCTTAGCCAAGACACCTTAGCCAAGACACATTAGCCAAGACACATTAGCCAAGACACCTTAGCCAAGACACCTTAGCCGAGACACCTTAGCCAAGACACTTTAGCCAAGACACATTAGCCGAGACACCTTAGCCAAGACACATTAGCCAAGACACCTTAGCCGAGACACATTAGCCGAGACACATTAGCCAAGACACATTAGCCAAGACACCTTAGCCAAGACACATTAGCCAAGACACCTTAGCCAAGACACCTTAGCCAAGACACATTAGCCAAGACACATTAGCCAAGACACATTAGCCAAGACACCTTAGCCAAGACACCTTAGCCAAGACACATTAGCCAAGACACCTTAGCCAAGACACATTAGCCAAGACACCTTAGCCAAGACACCTGAGCCAAGACACATTAGCCAAGACACCTTAGCCAAGACACCTTAGCCAAGACACATTAGCCAAGACACATTAGCCAAGACACCTTAGCCAAGACACATTAGCCAAGACACATTAGCCAAGACACCTTAGCCAAGACACCTTAGCCAAGACACCTTAGACAAGACGCCTTAGCCAAGACACCTGAGCCAAGACACCTGAGCCAAGACACATTAGCCAAGACACCTTAGCCAAGACACCTTAGCCAAGACACCTTAGCCAAGACACCTTAGCCAAGACACCTTAGCCAAGACACCTTAGCCAAGACACCTTAGCCAAGACACATTAGCCAAGACACCTTAGCCAAGACACCTTAGCCAAGACACCTAAGCCAAGACACCTTAGCCAAGACACATTAGCCAAGACACATTAGCCAAGACACCTTAGCCAAGACACCTTAGCCAAGACACATTAGCCAAGACACCTTAGCCAAGACACCTTAGCCAATACACCTTAGCCAAGACACCTTAGCCAAGACACCTTAGCCAAGACACCTTAGCCAGAACACCTTAGCCAAGACACCTTAGCCAAGACACCTTAGCCAAGACACATTAGCCAAGACACCTTAGCCAAGACACCTTAGCCAAGACACATTAGCCAAGACACCTTAGCCAAGACACATTAGCCAAGACACATTAGCCAAGACACCTTAGCCAAGACACCTTAGCCAAGACACCTTAGAAAAGACACATTAGCCAAGACACCTTAGCCAAGACACCTTAGCCAAGACACCTTAGCCAAGACACCTTAGCCAAGACACATTAGCCAAGACACCTTAGCCAAGACACCTTAGCCAAGACACCTTAGCCAAGACACCTTAGCCAAGACACATTAGCCAAGACACCTTAGCCAAGACACCTTAGCCAAGACACATTAGCCAAGACACATTAGCCACGACACCTTAGCCAAGACACCTTAGCCAAGACACCTTAGCCAAGACACCTTAGCCAAGACACCTTAGCCAAGACACATAAGCCAAGACACATTAGCCAAGACACCTTAGCCAAGACACATTAGCCAAGACACCTTAGCCAAGACACCTTAGCCAAGACACATTAGCTAAGACACCTTAGCCAAGACACATTAGCTAAGACACCTTAGCCAAGACACATTAGCCAAGACACCTTAGCCAAGACACATTAGCTAAGACACCTTAGCCAAGACACCTTAGCCAAGACACCTTAGCCAAGACACATTAGCCAAGACACCTTAGCCAAGACACCTTAGCCAAGACACATTAGCCAAGACACCTTAGCCAAGACACCTTAGCCAAGACACCTTAGCCAAGACACATTAGCCAAGACACATTAGCCAAGACACCTTAGCCAAAGACACCTTAGCCAAGACACCTTAGCCAAGACTCCTTAGCCAAGACACCTTAGCCAAGACACCTTAGCCAAGACACCTTAGCCAAGACACATTAGCCAAGACACATTAGCCAAGACACCTTAGCCAAAGACACCTTAGCCAAGACACCTTAGCCAAGACTCCTTAGCCAAGACACCTTAGCCAAGACACTCTAGCCAAGACACATTAGCCAAGACACCTTAGCCAAGACACCTTAGCCAAGACACCTAAGCCAAGACACCTTAGCCAAGACACCTTAGCCAAGACACCTTAGCCAAGACACATTAGCTAAGACACCTTAGCCAAGACACATTAGCTAAGACACCTTAGCCAAGACACATTAGCCAAGACACCTTAGCCAAGACACATTAGCTAAGACACCTTAGCCAAGACACCTTAGCCAAGACACCTTAGCCAAGACACATTAGCCAAGACACCTTAGCCAAGACACCTTAGCCAAGACACATTAGCCAAGACACCTTAGCCAAGACACCTTAGCCAAGACACCTTAGCCAAGACACATTAGCCAAGACACATTAGCCAAGACACATTAGCCAAGACACCTTAGCCAAGACACCTTACCCAAGACACATTAGCTAAGACACCTTAGCCAAGACACCTTAGCCAAGACACCTTACCCAAGACACATTAGCCAAGACACCTTAGCCAAGACACATTAGCCAAGACACATTAGCCAAGACACCTTAGCCAAAGACACCTTAGCCAAGACACCTTAGCCAAGACTCCTTAGCCAAGACACCTTAGCCAAGACACTCTAGCCAAGACACATTAGCCAAGACACCTTAGCCAAGACACCTTAGCCAAGACACCTAAGCCAAGACACCTTAGCCAAGACACATTAGCCAAGACACATTAGCCAAGACACCTTAGCCAAGACACCTTAGCCAAGACACATTAGCCAAGACACCTTAGCCACGACACCTTAGCCAAGACACCTTAGCCAAGACACCTTAGCCAAGACACATTAGCCAAGACACATTAGCCAAGACAACTTAGCCAAGACACATTAGCCAAGACTCCTTAGCCAAGACACCTTAGCCAAGACACTCTAGCCAAGACACATTAGCCAAGACACCTTAGCCAAGACACCTTAGCCAAGACACCTAAGCCAAGACACCTTAGCCAAGACACATTAGCCAAGACACATTAGCCAAGACACCTTAGCCAAGACACCTTAGCCAAGACACATTAGCCAAGACTCCTTAGCCAAGACACCTTAGCCAAGACACCTTAGCCAAGACACATTAGCTAAGACACCTTAGCCAAGACACATTAGCCAAGACACCTTAGCCAAGACACCTTAGCCAAGACACCTTAGACCAAGACACCTTAGCCAAGACACATTAGCCAAGACACCTTAGCAAAGACACATTAGCCAAGACACCTTAGCCAAGACACCTTAGCCAATACACCTTAGCCAAGACACATTAGCCAAGACACATTAGCCAAGACACCTTAGCCAAGACACCTTAGCCAAGACACCTTAGCCAAGACACATTAGCCAAGACACCTTAGCCAAGACACATTAGCCAAGACACCTTAGCCAAGACACATTAGCCAAGACACCTTAGCCAAGACACATTAGCCAAGACACCTTAGCCAAGACACCTTAGCCAAGACACCTTAGCCAAGACACCTTAGAAAAGACACATTAGCCAAGACACCTTAGCCAAGACACCTTAGCCAAGACACCTTAGCCAAGACACCTTAGCCAAGACACCTTAGCCAAGACACCTTAGCCAAGACACCTTAGCCAAGACACCTTAGCCAAGACACATTAGCCAAGACACCTTAGCCAAGACACATTAGCCAAGACACCTTAGCCAAGACACCTTAGCCAAGACACCTTAGCCAAGACACATTAGCCAAGACACCTTAGCCAAGACACCTTAGCCAAGACACCTTAGCCAAGACACCTTAGCCGAGACACATTAGCCAAGACACCTTAGCCAAGACACATTAGCCAAGACACCTTAGCCAAGACACCTTAGCCAAGACACATTAGCCAAGACACCTTAGCCAAGACACCTTAGCCAAGACACCTTAGCCAAGACACCTTAGCCGAGACACATTAGCCAAGACACCTTAGCCAAGACACATTAGCCAAGACACCTTAGCCAAGACACCTTAGCCAAGACACATTAGCCAAGACACATTAGCCAAGACACCTTAGCCAAGACACCTTAGTCAAGACACATTAGCCAAGACACCTTAGCCAAGACACCTTAGCCAAGACACCTTAGCCAAGACACCTTAGCCAAGACACCTTAGCCAAGACACATTAGCCAAGACACCTTAGCCAAGACACCTTAGCCAAGACACCTTAGCCAAGACACCTTAGCCGAGACACATTAGCCAAGACACCTTAGCCAAGACACATTAGCCAAGACACCTTAGCCAAGACACCTTAGCCAAGACACATTAGCCAAGACACATTAGCCAAGACACCTTAGCCAAGACACCTTAGCCAAGACACCTTAGCCAAGACACCTTAGCCAAGACACATTAGCCAAGACACCTTAGCGAAGACACATTAGCCAAGACACCTTAGCCAAGACACCTTAGCCAGGACACCTTAGCCAAGACACCTTAGCCAGGACACATTAGCCAAGACACCTTAGCCAAGACACATTAGCCAAGACACCTTAGCCAAGACACCTTAGCCAAGACACCTTAGCCAAGACACCTTAGCCAAGACACCTTAGTCAAGACACCTTAGCCAAGACACATTAGCCAAGACACCTTAGCCAAGACACCTTAGCCAAGACACCTTAGCCAAGACACCTTAGCCAAGACACATTAGCCAAGACACCTTAGCCAAGACACCTGAGCCAAGACACCTTAGCCAAGACACCTTAGCCAAGACACATTAGCCAAGACACATTAGCCAAGACACCTTAGCCAAGACACCTTAGCCAAGACACATTAGCCAAGACACCTTAGCCAAGACACCTTAGCCAAGACACATTAGCCAAGACACCTTAGCCAAGACACCTTAGCCAAGACACCTTAGCCAAGACACATTAGCCAAGACACCTTAGCCAAGACACCTTAGCCAAGACACCTTAGCCAAGACACCTTAGCCAAGACACCTTAGTCAAGACACCTTAGCCAAGACACCTTAGCCAAGACACCTTAGCCAAGACACCTTAGCCAAGACACCTTAGCCAAGACACCTTAGCCAAGACACATTAGCCAAGACACCTTAGCCAAGACACCTTAGCCAAGACACATTAGCCAAGACACATTAGCCAAGACACCTTAGCCAAGACACCTTAGTCAAGACACATTAGCCAAGACACCTTAGCCAAGACACCTTAGCCAAGACACCTTAGCCAAGACACCTTAGCCAAGACACCTTAGCCAAGACACCTTAGCCAAGACACCTTAGCCAAGACACATTAGCCAAGACACCTTAGCCAAGACACCTTAGCCAAGACACCTTAGCCGAGACACATTAGCCAAGACACCTTAGCCAAGACACATTAGCCAAGACACCTTAGCCAAGACACCTTAGCCAAGACACATTAGCCAAGACACATTAGCCAAGACACCTTAGCCAAGACACCTTAGCCAAGACACCTTAGCCAAGACACCTTAGCCAAGACACCTTAGCCAAGACACATTAGCCAAGACACCTTAGCCAAGACACATTAGCCAAGACACCTTAGCCAAAACACCTTAGCCAGGACACCTTAGCCAAGACACCTTAGCCAAGACACATTAGCCAAGACACCTTAGCCAAGACACATTAGCCAAGACACCTTAGCCAAGACACCTTAGCCAAGACACCTTAGCCAAGACACCTTAGCCAAGACACCTTAGCCAAGACACCTTAGTCAAGACACCTTAGTCAAGACACCTTAGCCAAGACACCTTAGCCAAGACACCTTAGCCAAGACACCTTAGCCAAGACACATTAGCCAAGACACCTTAGCCAAGACATCTTAGCCAAGACACCTTAGCCAAGACACCTTAGCCAAGACACATTAGCCAAGACACCTTAGCCAAGACACCTTAGCCAAGACACCTTAGCCAAGACATCTTAGCCAAGACACCTTAGCCAAGACACCTTAGCCAAGACACATTAGCCAAGACACATTAGCCAAGACACATTAGCCAAGACACATTAGCCAAGACACCTTAGCCAAGACACCTTAGCCAAGACACCTTAGCCAAGACACATTAGCCAAGACACATTAGCCAAGACACCTTAGCCAAGACACCTTAGCCAAGACACCTTAGCCAAGACACATTAGCCAAGACACCTTAGCCAAGACACATTAGCCAAGACACCTTAGCCAAGACACCTTAGCCAAGACACATTAGCCAAGACACCTTAGCCAAGACACCTGAGCCAAGACACCTTAGCCAAGACACCTTAGCCAAGACACATTAGCCAAGACACCTTAGCCAAGACACCTTAGCCAAGACACCTTAGCCAAGACACATTAGCCAAGACACATTAGCCAAGACACCTAAGCCAAGACACCTTAGCCAAGACACCTTAGCCAAGACACCTTAGCCAAGACACATTAGCCAAGACACCTTAGCCAAGACACATTAGCCAAGACACCTTAGCCAAGACACCTTAGCCAAGACACCTTAGCCAAGACACCTTAGCCAAGACACATTAGCCAAGACACCTTAGCCAAGACACATTAGCCAAGACACCTTAGCCAAGACACCTTAGCCAAGACACCTTAGCCAAGACACCTTAGCCAAGACACCTTAGCCAAGACACCTTAGCCAAGACACCTTAGCCAAGACACCTTAGCCAAGACACCTTAGCCAATACACATTAGCCAAGACACCTTAGCCAAGACACCTTAGCCAAGACACATTAGCCAAGACACCTTAGCCAAGACACCTTAGTCAAGACACCTTAGCCAAGACACCTTAGCCAAGACACCTTAGCCAAGACACCTTAGCCAAGACACCTTAGCCAAGACACATTAGCCAAGACACCTTAGCCAAGACACATTAGCCAAGACACCTTAGCCAAGACACCTTAGCCAAGACACCTTAGTCAAGACACATTAGCCAAGACACCTTAGCCAAGACACATTAGCCAAGACACCTTAGCCAAGACACCTTAGCCAAGACACCTTAGCCAAGACACCTTAGCCAAGACACATTAGCCAAGACACCTTAGCCAAGACACATTAGCCAAGACACCTTAGCCAAGACACCTTAGCCAAGACACCTTAGTCAAGACACATTAGCCAAGACACCTTAGCCAAGACACATTAGCCAAGACACCTTAGCCAAGACACCTTAGCCAAGACACCTTAGCCAAGACACCTTAGCCAAGACACATTAGCCAAGACACCTTAGCCAAGACACCTTAGCCAAGACACCTTAGCCAAGACACCTTAGCCAAGACACCTTAGCCAAGACACATTAGCCAAGACACATTAGCCAAGACACCTAAGCCAAGACACCTTAGCCAAGACACCTTAGCCAAGACACATTAGCCAAGACACATTAGCCAAGACACCTTAGCCAAGACACATTAGCCAAGACACCTTAGCCAAGACACCTTAGCCAAGACACCTTAGCCAAGACACCTTAGCCAAGACACCTTAGCCAAGACACCTTAGCCAAGACACATTAGCCAAGACACCTTAGCCAAGACACCTTAGTCAAGACACCTTAGCCAAGACACCTTAGCCAAGACACCTTAGCCAAGACACCTTAGTCAAGACACCTTAGCCAAGACACCTTAGCCAAGACACCTTAGCCAATACACATTAGCCAAGACACCTTAGCCAAGACACCTTAGCCAAGACACATTAGCCAAGACACCTTAGCCAAGACACATTAGCCAAGACACCTTAGCCAAGACACATTAGCCAAGACACCTTAGCCAAGACACCTTAGCCAAGACACCTTAGCCAAGACACCTTAGCCAAGACACATTAGCCAAGACACCTTAGCCAAGACACCTTAGCCAAGACACATTAGCCAAGACACCTTAGCCAAGACACCTTAGCCAAGACACCTTAGCCAAGACACATTAGCCAAGACACATTAGCCAAGACACCTTAGCCAAGACACCTTAGCCAAGACACATTAGCCAAGACACCTTAGCCAAGACACCTTAGCCAAGACACATTAGCCAAGACACCTTAGCCAAGACACCTTAGCCAAGACACCTTAGCCAAGACACATTAGCCAAGACACCTTAGCCAAGACACCTTAGCCAAGACACCTTAGCCAAGACACCTTAGTCAAGACACCTTAGCCAAGACACATTAGCCAAGACACCTTAGCCAAGACACCTTAGCCAAGACACCTTAGCCAAGACACCTTAGCCAAGACACATTAGCCAAGACACCTTAGCCAAGACACCTTAGCCAAGACACCTTAGCCAAGACACCTTAGCCGAGACACCTTAGCCAAGACACCTTAGCCAAGACACATTAGCCAAGACACCTTAGCCAAGACACCTTAGCCAGGACACCTTAGCCAAGACACCTTAGCCAGGACACATTAGCCAAGACACCTTAGCCAAGACACATTAGCCAAGACACCTTAGCCAAGACACCTTAGCCAAGACACCTTAGCCAAGACACCTTAGCCAAGACACCTTAGTCAAGACACCTTAGCCAAGACACATTAGCCAAGACACCTTAGCCAAGACACCTTAGCCAAGACACCTTAGCCAAGACACCTTAGCCAAGACACATTAGCCAAGACACCTTAGCCAAGACACCTGAGCCAAGACACCTTAGCCAAGACACCTTAGCCAAGACACATTAGCCAAGACACATTAGCCAAGACACCTTAGCCAAGACACCTTAGCCAAGACACATTAGCCAAGACACCTTAGCCAAGACACCTTAGCCAAGACACATTAGCCAAGACACCTTAGCCAAGACACCTTAGCCAAGACACCTTAGCCAAGACACATTAGCCAAGACACCTTAGCCAAGACACCTTAGCCAAGACACCTTAGCCAAGACACCTTAGCCAAGACACCTTAGCCAAGACACCTTAGTCAAGACACCTTAGCCAAGACACATTAGCCAAGACACCTTAGCCAAGACACCTTAGCCAAGACACCTTAGCCAAGACACCTTAGCCAAGACACATTAGCCAAGACACCTTAGCCAAGACACCTGAGCCAAGACACCTTAGCCAAGACACCTTAGCCAAGACACATTAGCCAAGACACATTAGCCAAGACACCTTAGCCAAGACACCTTAGCCAAGACACATTAGCCAAGACACCTTAGCCAAGACACCTTAGCCAAGACACATTAGCCAAGACACCTTAGCCAAGACACCTTAGCCAAGACACCTTAGCCAAGACACATTAGCCAAGACACCTTAGCCAAGACACCTTAGCCAAGACACCTTAGCCAAGACACCTTAGCCAAGACACATTAGCCAAGACACCTTAGCCAAGACACCTGAGCCAAGACACCTTAGCCAAGACACCTTAGCCAAGACACATTAGCCAAGACACATTAGCCAAGACACCTTAGCCAAGACACCTTAGCCAAGACACCTTAGCCAGGACACCTTAGCCAAGACACCTTAGCCAGGACACATTAGCCAAGACACCTTAGCCAAGACACATTAGCCAAGACACCTTAGCCAAGACACCTTAGCCAAGACACCTTAGCCAAGACACCTTAGCCAAGACACCTTAGCCAAGACACCTTAGTCAAGACACCTTAGCCAAGACACATTAGCCAAGACACCTTAGCCAAGACACCTTAGCCAAGACACCTTAGCCAAGACACCTTAGCCAAGACACATTAGCCAAGACACCTTAGCCAAGACACCTGAGCCAAGACACCTTAGCCAAGACACCTTAGCCAAGACACATTAGCCAAGACACATTAGCCAAGACACCTTAGCCAAGACACCTTAGCCAAGACACATTAGCCAAGACACCTTAGCCAAGACACCTTAGCCAAGACACATTAGCCAAGACACCTTAGCCAAGACACCTTAGCCAAGACACCTTAGCCAAGACACATTAGCCAAGACACCTTAGCCAAGACACCTTAGCCAAGACACCTTAGCCAAGACACCTTAGTCAAGACACCTTAGCCAAGACACCTTAGTCAAGACACCTTAGCCAAGACACCTTAGCCAAGACACATTAGCTAAGACACCTTAGCCAAGACACATTAGCCAAGACACCTTAGCCAAGACACCTTAGCCAAGACACCTTAGACCAAGACACCTTAGCCAAGACACATTAGCCAAGACACCTTAGCAAAGACACATTAGCCAAGACACCTTAGCCAAGACACCTTAGCCAATACACCTTAGCCAAGACACATTAGCCAAGACACATTAGCCAAGACACCTTAGCCAAGACACCTTAGCCAAGACACCTTAGCCAAGACACATTAGCCAAGACACCTTAGCCAAGACACATTAGCCAAGACACCTTAGCCAAGACACATTAGCCAAGACACCTTAGCCAAGACACATTAGCCAAGACACCTTAGCCAAGACACCTTAGCCAAGACACCTTAGCCAAGACACCTTAGCCAAGACACCTTAGTCAAGACACCTTAGCCAAGACACATTAGCCAAGACACCTTAGCCAAGACACCTTAGCCAAGACACATTAGCCAAGACACCTTAGCCAAGACACCTGAGCCAAGACACCTTAGCCAAGACACCTTAGCCAAGACACATTAGCCAAGACACATTAGCCAAGACACCTTAGCCAAGACACCTTAGCCAAGACACATTAGCCAAGACACCTTAGCCAAGACACCTTAGCCAAGACACATTAGCCAAGACACCTTAGCCAAGACACCTTAGCCAAGACACCTTAGCCAAGACACATTAGCCAAGACACCTTAGCCAAGACACCTTAGCCAAGACACCTTAGCCAAGACACCTTAGCCAAGACACCTTAGCCAAGACACATTAGCCAAGACACCTTAGCCAAGACACATTAGCCAAGACACCTTAGCCAAGACACCTTAGCCGAGACACATTAGCCAAGACACCTTAGCCAAGACACATTAGCCAAGACACCTTAGCCAAGACACCTTAGCCAAGACACATTAGCCAAGACACATTAGCCAAGACACCTTAGCCAAGACACCTTAGCCAAGACACCTTAGCCAAGACACATTAGCCAAGACACATTAGCCAAGACACCTTAGCCAAGACACCTTAGCCAAGACACCTTAGCCAAGACACCTTAGCCAAGACACCTTAGCCAAGACACCTTAGCCAAGACACCTTAGCCAAGACACCTTAGCCAAGACACATTAGCCAAGACACCTTAGCCAAAACACCTTAGCCAGGACACCTTAGCCAAGACACCTTAGCCAAGACACATTAGCCAAGACACCTTAGCCAAGACACATTAGCCAAGACACCTTAGCCAAGACACCTTAGCCAAGACACCTTAGCCAAGACACCTTAGCCAAGACACCTTAGCCAAGACACCTTAGTCAAGACACCTTAGTCAAGACACCTTAGCCAAGACACCTTAGCCAAGACACCTTAGCCAAGACACCTTAGCCAAGACACCTTAGCCAAGACACATTAGCCAAGACACCTTAGCCAAGACATCTTAGCCAAGACACCTTAGCCAAGACACCTTAGCCAAGACACATTAGCCAAGACACCTTAGCCAAGACACCTTAGCCAAGACACCTTAGCCAAGACATCTTAGCCAAGACACCTTAGCCAAGACACCTTAGCCAAGACACATTAGCCAAGACACATTAGCCAAGACACATTAGCCAAGACACCTTAGCCAAGACACCTTAGCCAAGACACCTTAGCCAAGACACATTAGCCAAGACACATTAGCCAAGACACCTTAGCCAAGACACCTTAGCCAAGACACCTTAGCCAAGACACATTAGCCAAGACACCTTAGCCAAGACACATTAGCCAAGACACCTTAGCCAAGACACCTTAGCCAAGACACATTAGCCAAGACACCTTAGCCAAGACACCTGAGCCAAGACACCTTAGCCAAGACACCTTAGCCAAGACACATTAGCCAAGACACCTTAGCCAAGACACCTTAGCCAAGACACCTTAGCCAAGACACCTTAGCCAAGACACCTTAGTCAAGACACCTTAGCCAAGACACCTTAGCCAAGACACCTTAGCCAAGACACCTTAGCCAAGACACCTTAGCCAAGACACCTTAGCCAAGACACATTAGCCAAGACACCTTAGCCAAGACACATTAGCCAAGACACCTTAGCCAAGACACATTAGCCAAGACACATTAGCCAAGACACCTTAGCCAAGACACCTTAGCCAAGACACCTTAGCCAAGACACCTTAGCCAAGACACCTTAGCCAAGACACCTTAGCCAAGACACATTAGCCAAGACACCTTAGCCAAGACACCTTAGCCAAGACACCTTAGCCAAGACACATTAGCCAAGACACCTTAGCCAAGACACCTTAGCCAAGACACCTTAGCCAAGACACCTTAGCCAAGACACCTTAGCCAAGACACATTAGCCAAGACACCTTAGCCAAGACACCTTAGCCAAGACACATTAGCCAAGACACCTTAGCCAAGACACCTTAGCCAAGACACCTTAGCCAAGACACCTTAGCCAAGACACCTTAGCCAAGACACCTTAGCCAAGACACCTTAGCCAAGACACCTTAGCCAAGACACCTTAGCCAAGACACCTTAGCCAAGACACCTTAGCCAAGACACCTTAGCCAAGACACCTTAGCCAAGACACCTTAGCCAAGACACATTAGCCAAGACACCTTAGCCAAGACACCTTAGCCAAGACACATTAGCCAAGACACCTTAGCCAAGACACCTTAGCCAAGACACCTTAGCCAAGACACCTTAGCCAAGACACCTTAGTCAAGACACCTTAGCCAAGACACCTTAGCCAAGACACCTTAGCCAAGACACCTTAGCCAAGACACCTTAGCCAAGACACATTAGCCAAGACACCTTAGCCAAGACACATTAGCCAAGACACCTTAGCCAAGACACCTTAGCCAAGACACATTAGCCAAGACACATTAGCCAAGACACCTTAGCCAAGACACCTTAGCCAAGACACCTTAGCCAAGACACCTTAGCCAAGACACCTTAGCCAAGACACATTAGCCAAGACACATTAGCCAAGACACCTTAGCCAAGACACCTTAGCCAAGACACATTAGCCAAGACACCTTAGCCAAGACACCTTAGCCAAGACACCTTAGCCAAGACACCTTAGCCGAGACACATTAGCCAAGACACCTTAGCCAAGACACCTTAGCCAAGACACCTTAGCCAAGACACATTAGCCAAGACACCTTAGCCAAGACACCTTAGCCAAGACACATTAGCCAAGACACCTTAGCCAAGACACATTAGCCAAGACACATTAGCCAAGACACCTTAGCCAAGACACCTTAGCCAAGACACCTTAGCCAAGACACCTTAGCCAAGACACCTTAGTCAAGACACCTTAGCCAAGACACCTTAGCCAAGACACCTTAGCCAAGACACCTTAGCCAAGACACCTTAGCCAAGACACATTAGCCAAGACACCTTAGCCAAGACACATTAGCCAAGACACCTTAGCCAAGACACCTTAGCCAAGACACCTTAGTCAAGACACATTAGCCAAGACACCTTAGCCAAGACACCTTAGTCAAGACACATTAGCCAAGACACCTTAGCCAAGACACATTAGCCAAGACACCTTAGCCAAGACACCTTAGCCAAGACACCTTAGCCAAGACACCTTAGCCAAGACACCTTAGCCAAGACACCTTAGCCGAGACACATTAGCCAAGACACATTAGCCAAGACACATTAGCCAAGACACCTAAGCCAAGACACCTTAGCCAAGACACCTTAGCCAAGACACCTTAGCCAAGACACATTAGCCAAGACACCTTAGCCAAGACACTTTAGCCAAGACACCTTAGCCAAGACACCTTAGCCAAGACACCTTAGCCAAGACACCTTAGCCAAGACACATTAGCCAAGACACCTTAGCCAAGACACCTTAGCCAAGACACCTTAGCCAAGACACCTTAGCCAAGACACCTTAGCCAAGACACCTTAGTCAAGACACCTTAGCCAAGACACCTTAGCCAAGACACCTTAGCCAATACACATTAGCCAAGACACCTTAGCCAAGACACCTTAGCCAAGACACATTAGCCAAGACACCTTAGCCAAGACACCTTAGTCAAGACACCTTAGCCAAGACACCTTAGCCAAGACACCTTAGCCAAGACACCTTAGCCAAGACACCTTAGCCAAGACACATTAGCCAAGACACCTTAGCCAAGACACATTAGCCAAGACACCTTAGCCAAGACACCTTAGCCAAGACACCTTAGTCAAGACACATTAGCCAAGACACCTTAGCCAAGACACATTAGCCAAGACACCTTAGCCAAGACACCTTAGCCAAGACACCTTAGCCAAGACACCTTAGCCAAGACACATTAGCCAAGACACCTTAGCCAAGACACATTAGCCAAGACACCTTAGCCAAGACACCTTAGCCAAGACACCTTAGTCAAGACACATTAGCCAAGACACCTTAGCCAAGACACATTAGCCCAAGACCACCTTAGCCAAGACACCTTAGCCAAGGACACCTTAGCCAAGACACCTTAGCCAAGACACATTAGCCAAGACACCTTAGCCAAGGACACCTTAGCCAAGACACCTTAGCCAAGGACACCTTAGCCAAGACACATTAGCCAAGACACATTAGCCAAGACACCTAAGCCAAGACACCTTAGCCAAGACACCTTAGCCAAGACACCTTAGCCAAGACACATTAGCCAAGACACCTTAGCCAAGACACATTAGCCAAGACACCTTAGCCAAGACACCTTAGCCAAGACACCTTAGCCAAGACACCTTAGCCAAGACACCTTAGCCAAGACACCTTAGCCAAGACACATTAGCCAAGACACCTTAGCCAAGACACCTTAGTCAAGACACCTTAGCCAAGACACCTTAGCCAAGACACCTTAGCCAAGACACCTTAGTCAAGACACCTTAGCCAAGACACCTTAGCCAAGACACCTTAGCCAATACACATTAGCCAAGACACCTTAGCCAAGACACCTTAGCCAAGACACATTAGCCAAGACACCTTAGCCAAGACACATTAGCCAAGACACCTTAGCCAAGACACATTAGCCAAGACACCTTAGCCAAGACACCTTAGCCAAGACACCTTAGCCAAGACACCTTAGCCAAGACACATTAGCCAAGACACCTTAGCCAAGACACCTTAGCCAAGACACATTAGCCAAGACACCTTAGCCAAGACACCTTAGCCAAGACACCTTAGCCAAGACACATTAGCCAAGACACATTAGCCAAGACACCTTAGCCAAGACACCTTAGCCAAGACACATTAGCCAAGACACCTTAGCCAAGACACCTTAGCCAAGACACATTAGCCAAGACACCTTAGCCAAGACACCTTAGCCAAGACACCTTAGCCAAGACACATTAGCCAAGACACCTTAGCCAAGACACCTTAGCCAAGACACCTTAGCCAAGACACCTTAGTCAAGACACCTTAGCCAAGACACATTAGCCAAGACACCTTAGCCAAGACACCTTAGCCAAGACACCTTAGCCAAGACACCTTAGCCAAGACACATTAGCCAAGACACCTTAGCCAAGACACCTTAGCCAAGACACCTTAGCCAAGACACCTTAGCCGAGACACCTTAGCCAAGACACCTTAGCCAAGACACATTAGCCAAGACACCTTAGCCAAGACACCTTAGCCAGGACACCTTAGCCAAGACACCTTAGCCGGACACATTAGCCAAGACACCTTAGCCAAGACACATTAGCCAAGACACCTTAGCCAAGACACCTTAGCCAAGACACCTTAGCCAAGACACCTTAGCCAAGACACCTTAGCCAAGACACCTTAGTCAAGACACCTTAGCCAAGACACATTAGCCAAGACACCTTAGCCAAGGACACCTTAGCCAAGACACCTTAGCCAAGACACCTTAGCCAAGACACATTAGCCAAGACACCTTAAGCCAAGACACCTGAGCCAAGACACCTTAGCCAAGACACCTTAGCCAAGACACATTAGCCAAGACACATTAGCCAAGACACCTTAGCCAAGACACCTTAGCCAAGACACATTAGCCAAGACACCTTAGCCAAGACACCTTAGCCAAGACACATTAGCCAAGACACCTTAGCCAAGACACCTTAGCCAAGACACCTTAGCCAAGACACATTAGCCAAGACACCTTAGCCAAGACACTCTTAGCCAAGACACCTTAGCCAAGACACCTTAGCCAAGACACCTTAGCCAAGACACCTTAGTCAAGACACCTTAGCCAAGACACATTAGCCAAGACACCTTAGCCAAGACACCTTAGCCAAGACACCTTAGCCAAGACACCTTAGCCAAGACACATTAGCCAAGACACCTTAGCCAAGACACCTGAGCCAAGACACCTTAGCCAAGACACCTTAGCCAAGACACATTAGCCAAGACACATTAGCCAAGACACCTTAGCCAAGACACCTTAGCCAAGACACATTAGCCAAGACACCTTAGCCAAGACACCTTAGCCAAGACACATTAGCCAAGACACCTTAGCCAAGACACCTTAGCCAAGACACCTTAGCCAAGACACATTAGCCAAGACACCTTAGCCAAGACACCTTAGCCAAGACACCTTAGCCAAGACACCTTAGCCAAGACACATTAGCCAAGACACCTTAGCCAAGACACCTGAGCCAAGACACATTAGCCAAGACACCTTAGCCAAGACACCTTAGCCAAGACACCTTAGCCAGGACACCTTAGCCAAGACACCTTAGCCAGGACACATTAGCCAAGACACCTTAGCCAAGACACATTAGCCAAGACACCTTAGCCAAGACACCTTAGCCAAGACACCTTAGCCAAGACACCTTAGCCAAGACACCTTAGCCAAGACACCTTAGTCAAGACACCTTAGCCAAGACACATTAGCCAAGACACCTTAGCCAAGACACCTTAGCCAAGACACCTTAGCCAAGACACCTTAGCCAAGACACATTAGCCAAGACACCTTAGCCAAGCACCTGAGCCAAGACACCTTAGCCAAGACACCTTAGCCAAGGACACATTAGCCAAGACACATTAGCCAAGACACCTTAGCCAAGACACCTTAGCCAAGACACATTAGCCAAGACACCTTAGCCAAGACACCTTAGCCAAGACACATTAGCCAAGACCACCTTAGCAAGGACACCTTAGCCAAGACACCTTAGCCAAGACACATTAGCCAAGACACCTTAGCCAAGACACCTTAGCCAAGACACCTTAGCCAAGACACCTTAGTCAAGACACCTTAGCCAAGACACCTTAGTCAAGACACCTTAGCCAAGACACCTTAGCCAAGACACATTAGCTAAGACACCTTAGCCAAGACACATTAGCCAAGACACCTTAGCCAAGACACCTTAGCCAAGACACCTTAGACCAAGACACCTTAGCCAAGACACATTAGCCAAGACACCTTAGCAAAGACACATTAGCCAAGACACCTAGCCAAGACACCTTAGCCAAGACACCTTAGCCAATACACCTTAGCCAAGACACATTAGCCAAGACACATTAGCCAAGGACACCTTAGCCAAGACACCTTAGCCAAGACACCTTAGCCAAGACACATTAGCCAAGACACCTTAGCCAAGACCACATTAGCCAAGACACCTTAGCCAAGACACATTAGCCAAGACACCTTAGCCAAGACACATTAGCCAAGACACCTTAGCCAAGACACCTTAGCCAAGACACCTTAGCCAAGACACCTTAGCCAAGACACCTTAGTCAAAGACACCTAGCCAAGACACATTAGCCAAGACACCTTAGCCAAGACACCTTAGCCAAGACACCTTAGCCAAGACACCTTAGCCAAGACACCTTAGCCAAGACACCTTAGCCAAGACACCTTAGCCAAGACACATTAGCCAAGACACATTAGCCAAGACACCTTAGCCCAAGACACATTAGCCAAGACACCTTAGCCAAGACACCTTAGCCAAGACACATTAGCCAAGACACCTTAGCCAAGACACCTTAGCCAAGACACCTTAGCCAAGACACATTAGCCAAGACACCTTAGCCAAGACACCTTAGCCAAGACACCTTAGCCAAGACACCTTAGCCAAGACACCTTAGCCAAGACACATTAGCCAAGACACCTTAGCCAAGACACATTAGCCAAGACACCTTAGCCAAGACACCTTAGCCGAGACACATTAGCCAAGACACCTTAGCCAAGACACATTAGCCAAGACACCTTAGCCAAGACACCTTAGCCAAGACACATTAGCCAAGACACAATTAGCCAAGACACCTTAGCCAAGACACCTTAGCCCAAGACACCTTAGCCAAGACACCTTAGCCAAGACACCTTAGCCAAGACACATTAGCCAAGACACCTTAGCCAAGACACATTAGCCAAGACACCTTAGCCAAGACACCTTAGCCAGGACACCTTAGCCAAGGACACCTTAGCCAGGACACATTAGCCAAGACACCTTAGCCAAGACACATTAGCCAAGACACCTTAGCCAAGACACCTTAGCCAAGACACCTTAGCCAAGACACCTTAGCCAAGACACCTTAGCCAAGACACCTAGCCAAGACACCTTAGCCAAGACCCATTAGCCAAGGACACCCTTAGCCAAGGACACCTTAGCCAAGACACCTTAGCCAAGACACATTAGCCAAGACACCTTAGCCAAGACACCTGAGCCAAGACACCTTAGCCAAGACACCTTAGCCAAGACACATTAGCCAAGACACATTAGCCAAGACACCTTAGCCAAGACACCTTAGCCAAAGACACATTAGCCAAGACACCTTAGCACAAGACACCTTAGCCAAGACACATTAGCCAAGACACCTTAGCCAAGACACCTTAGCCAAGACACCTTAGCCAAGACACATTAGCCAAGACACCTTAGCCAAGACACCTTAGCCAAGACACCTTAGCCAAGACACCTTAGCCAAGACACCTTAGTCAAGACACCTTAGCCAAGACACCTTAGCCAAGACACCTTAGCCAAGACACCTTAGCCAAGACACCTTAGCCAAGACACCCTTAGGCCAAGAGCACATTAGCCAAGACACCTTAGCCAAGACCACATTAGCCAAGACACCTTAGCCAAGACACCTTAGCCAAGACACATTAGGCCAAGGGACACATTAAGCCAAGACACCTTAGCCAAGACACCTTAGTCAAGACACATTAGCCAAGACACCTTAGCCAAGACACCTTAGCCAAGACACCTTAGCCAAGACACCTTAGCCAAGACACCTTAGCCAAGACACCTTAGCCAAGACACATTAGCCAAGACACCTTAGCCAAGACAACCTTAGCCAAGACACCTTAGCCAAGACACCTTAGCCGAGACACATTAGCCAAGACACCTTAGCCAAGACACATTAGCCAAGACACCTTAGCCAAGACACCTTAGCCAAGACACATTAGCCAAGACACATTAAGCCAAGACACCTTAGCCAAGACACCTTAGCCAAGACACCTTAGCCAAGACACCTTAGCCAAGACACCTTAGCCAAGACACATTAGCCAAGGACACCTTAGCCAAGACACATTAGCCAAGACACCCTTAGCCAAGACACCTTAGCCAGGACACCTTAGCCAAGACACCTTAGCCAAGACACATTAGCCAAGACACCTTAGCCAAGACACATTAGCCAAGACACCTTAGCCAAGACACCTTAGCCAAGACACCTTAGCCAAGACACCTAGCCAAGACACCTTAGCCAAACACCTTAGCCAAGACACCTTAGCCAAGACACCTTAGCAAGACACCTTAGCCAAGACACATTAGCAGAGACACCTTCGCCAAGACACCTTAGCCAAGACATCTTAGCCAAGACACCTTAGCCAAGACACCTTAGCCAAGACACATTAGCCAAGACACATTAGCCAAGACACATTAGCCAAGACACCTTAGCCAAGACACCTTAGCCAAGACACCTTAGCCAAGACACCTTAGCCAAGACACATTAGCCAAGACACCTTAGCCAAGACACCTTAGCCCAAGACACCTTAGCCAAGACACCACCTTAGCCAAGACACCTTAGCCAAGACACATTAGCCAAGACACCTTAGCCAAGACACATTAGCCAAGACACCTTAGCCAAGACACCTTAGCCAAGACACATTAGCCAAGACACCTTAGCCAAGACACCTTAGCCAGACACCTAGCCAAGACACCTTAGCCAAGACACCTTAGCCAGGACACCTAAGCCAAGACACCTTAGCCAAGACACCTTAGCCAAGACACCTTAGCCGAGACACATTAGCCAAGACACATTAGCCAAGACACATTAGCCAAGACACCTTAGCCAAGACACATTAGCCAAGACACATTAGCCAAGACACATTAGCCAAGACACCTTAGCCAAGACACCTTAGCCAAGACACCTTAGCCAAGACACCTTAGCCAAGACACCTTAGCCAAGACACATTAGCCAAGACACCTTAGCCAAGACACATTAGCCAAGACACCTTAGCCAAGACACCTTAGCCAGGACACCTTAGCCAAGACACCTTAGCCAAGGACACATTAGCCAAGACACCTTAGCCAAGACACATTAGCCAAGACACCTTAGCCAAGACACCTTAGCCAAGACACCTTAGCCAAGACACCTTAGCCAAGACACATTAGCCAAGACACCTTAGCCAAGACACCTTAGCCAAGACACCTTAGCCAAGACACCTTAGCCAAGACACCTTAGCCAAGACACCTTAGCCAAGACACCTTAGCCGAGACACCTTAGCCAAGACACCTTAGCCAAGACACCTTAGCCAAGACACCTTAGCCAAGACACCTGAGCCAAGACACCTTAGCCAAGACACCTTAGCCAAGACACATTAGCCAAGACACATTAGCCAAGACACCTTAGCCAAGACACCTTAGCCAAGACACCTTAGCCAAGACACCTAAGAAAAGACACATTAGCCAAGACACCTTAGCCAAGACACCTTAGCCAAGACACCTTAGCCAAGACACATTAGCCAAGACACCTTAGCCAAGACACCTTAGCCAAGACACCTTAGCCAAGACACCTTAGTCAAGACACCTTAGCCAAGACACCTTAGCCGAGACACCTTAGCCAAGACACCTTAGCCAAGACACCTTAGCCAAGACACCTTAGCCAAGACACCTTAGCCAAGACACATTAGCCAAGACACTATAGCGAAGACACATTAGCCAAGACACATTAGCCAAGACACCTTAGCCAAGACACCTTAGCCAAGACACATTAGCCAAGACACCTTAGCCAAGACACCTTAGCCAAGACACCTTAGCCAAGACACCTTAGCCAAGACACCTTAGCCAAGACACCTTAGCAAGACACATTAGCCAAGACACCTTAGCCAAGACACCTTAGCCAAGACACATTAGCCAAGACACCTTAGCCAAGACACCTTAGCCAAGACACCTTAGCCAAGACACCTTAGCCAAGACATCTTAGCCAAAACACCTTAGCCAAGACACATTAGCCAAGACACCTTAGCCAAGACACTTTAGCCAAGACACATTAGCCAAGACACCTTAGCCAAGACACCTTAGCCAAGACACCTTAGCCAAGACACATTAGCCAAGACACCTTAGCCA